>NW_015539876.1:442092-461522 GCF_001515605.1 Sinocyclocheilus anshuiensis
TACAGTCATGGCCAAAAGTTTTGGCAGTGACATCAATTTTGTGTTTTGCAAAGTTTGCTGCTTAAGCTGTTGTGGTGTTCATTCACATTGTTTCTAGATTATTGTGTAGTGATCAGATGCATTTTAAATAATTGCTAAAAGCTTCATTGGCCAAAAAAGGAACTTTTCACAAAAAAACTAATTTCACTGTTTTTTGATCCTGACACAAAATGACCAGCTAACATTAATTGACTAATCATATCAGCAGCACATATGAAAGTGTGAATGAGTACTAGTCAGGTGAAATCACTATCATACTAATTAGATTGTAAGAGCAGTCTGATTGCTATAAAAAGAGGCAAGCAGCGCTTCCAATCATTGTGTTCTTTTTAGCAATGTTACCTCCAAAGAAACACGTGCAGCCATCATCGCTTTGCATCAAAATGGGCTCACATGCAAGGAAATTGCTACAAAGAATATTGCATCTAAACGAACCATTAACCGGATCATCAAGAACTTCAAGGAGAGAGGTTTGACTGCAGTGAAGATGTCTTCGGGACGTCCCAGAGTGTCCAGCAAGCGCCAGGAGGACCATCTCCTCCTGAGGAGTCAGCTCAGCTGAGAAGTTTCACCACCAGTGCAGAGCTTGCTCAGGAATGGCAGCAGGTTGGTGTGAGAGCAGCTGCATGCACAGTGAGGCCAAGACTTTTGGACAATGGCCTGGAGTCAAGAAGGGCAGCAAAGAAGCCACTTCTCTCCAAGAAAAATGTCAAGGACAGACTGAAATTCTGCAGGAAGTACAAGGATTGGACAGCAGAAGACTAGAGCGACTTCTTCTAACGATCCATGAGCAATTTGGGGATGATCCGTGCATTTTCCAGCATGATGGAGCACCATGTCTCAAAGCGAGTGATAAAGAAGTGGCTCGAAGATCATTAGACTGAAATTTTGGATACGTGGCCAGGCAACTCCCCGGATCTCAATCCCATAGAGAACCTGTGGTCAGTCCTCAGAAGGCGAGTGGACAAGCAGAAGCCCACAAATCGTGATCAACTACGAGAACTAATAAGGCAAGAATGGATCGCCATCAGTCAGGATTTGGCCCAGAAGCTAATATCCAGCATGCCAGAGCGAATTGCAGAGGTTATGAAGAACAAGGGTAAAACTGTAAATATTGACTCATATTTTTTTTTGCCAATAAAAGCCTTTAAAACTTATGATATGCTTATCATTGTTTTTCAGTATACCATAGAAACATGTGGAAAAAGAATTTACAAATACTGAAGCAGCAAACTTTGCAAAACACAAAATCTGTCACTGCCAAAACTTTTGGCCACGACTGTATGTTGAACTGTGAGACCTTTGGAAAAACAGCTCAGAGCTGCCTGCAAATGTTTAGATGACAAACTGAAAGGAGTAGAGTTTGTTACATTTACTACTTTTCAAATAAACCTTTAAGTGAAAGGATGACATTTCAATCCTTGTGGGCCTGCATCTGATTATCATTGATCAAAGATTTAGGTGTCGAGCTGTTCACTAAATAAAAGCTGTACTGTTTCTGGAGTCCATTAGATTTCCATATCACAATACAGACTCTGCAGAAATAGGGGCAGGTATTATTAGTAGTAGTGTTCATTAACATAGGATTGTCATTAGAGATAATCAAATTCTTTGAATCTAAATTTTTGTATTATTATTTGAAGAGACAAGTAATTATGTAAGCGTTTCCACCAGGAAAGAAAATAATATTTAAAAAAGATTATTTTGATTTTTCTTTCTCACAAAACTTTTGAGAAAAAAAAAGTCAGAATTGTGAGGTAGAACTCAAAATTGCAAGATATAAACCTGAAATTCTGAGAAAAAAAATGTAACTTGCAAAATATAAACTATATTTTTTTGCTAAATATATCATTCTGACTTTCTCCTTGCAACATCTCGCAGTTTATATCTCACAATTCTGAATTTATATCTTGCAATTCTGAGTTTATATCTAATAGTTGTTGTTTTTTTCTCAGCACTGCAAGAAAAAAATTCAGAATCATAAGATGAAATGTCAATAACAATTGACCCTTCGAAAAGACCCACCCCACTTAGTTACTGATTTTATGTCCGACAAGCCATGTTGCTCTTATGCCACACATCATGTTCTTACGCAGTAAGACATACATTGCGGAGCAAAGAGGACACTGACAACACACCAACAGGCAAGAAAGAGCAGGTTCCTTCTGGTATGAAACAAAATTTTTGCTTCCAAGTTTTGTAATTTTTTTTAAGAAATGCAAAGAATAAATACCATTGTGTGGCTCTTTAATGTGTCGTGACAGATCACTGTAGCACCTCAGTCAAGCTCCTCAAGCTCCCTGCGAAGGGTCAATTAATTAAGTGAATACAGTATTCAAGATATGCAATTACTTTAGAGAAATGTTTTGGTTTTAATATGTTACTTGCTGCCTCCAGGTCTTCTCATTCCCAACTTCAGAATAGCTTACACAAAAATCTCACAATTACAGCTTTTTAAAAAGAGGTCTAATGGTCATAACTAATAAAATAAGGCTAGGTTTTAAACAGCAAAACTACTCAGACAACACAATAAATTCTTATACTGGCCAAAGCTTCAGCTATTAAAGCTATATGATTGACCATATAGCTTTGCAATAGCTATATGTAGTGACATGTAATCAAAAATGTCAATGCAAGATGCATAACTGATTTAAAGAAAAAGAGAGTAAACACAGAGACTAGCAGTGGTTTACACGCCACACAGGTTGTGGCACAGTATGAAGGTCATTCTGTCCATGTGTGATGTCCTGAAACTGGTTCTTGTGGGACATGGCTCACTCACAAAATGAAGACTCAGTGCATCAGAGACACTTTCACAAGGCCATTCTTGCTAAAGGGACCTATCGATGTGACAGATGGTGTGTTGCTGACGGAGCAGAAAAGATGTGCTTCGCTGTTAAGATGTGTCACTGATAGGGTGAGCGGACAATGGGTCACCTCTTCTCACTGAGGTCTCGGCTAACAATGCAAAAGTTGGCATGTCAAAAAAGGACAGACTGACTCCACCATCCAAACTCTGTTACTGTGTATTTTGTGACATGTTATGATAAGAAAGAACACCTCTAGAAAGACCTGAGCAATGCAGAAACATTTTGAACTGTACTGTAGAAAACAAAACGCACAAGAAGGGGAAAAAATTGACATTATTAGGTGCATTTCAGTTCAAAAGTTTGGGATCAGTACAACTTTTTTCAAAATTGAAAATAGTCAGTTTTAGTATAGTCTATCACAATGAGCATTAACAATTTCAAAAAGATAGCTAGTAGGTATTCATAACATGTTCATAATTGTAAACAAATAAAATAAAATAAAAATCTTTCCGGATATATTGCAAGTTTAATGTTTAATGTAGAATCTTTGTTCTGTCATATTTGTCAAATAAATAAATAACTTGTATAGAATTACACCAAACTGAATGGCAATGATAAAAATTGCATAGATAAGCAGATTCTATTTCTATAAATGATATTCAGTGTGCATCAGTTTAGTGCCTTGAAATATATAGGTGTACAGCTACTCCTCTAAGTGCTGCACGGTACAACAGATACAGAAATCTGTGGATTCTGCATTTTTATAGCATAACCAGAGCTGTGGAAGCATTTCTAGTTCTGTTCCAGAGAGGGGAAAAACAGAAATGGCAGGGAGGCAAGGATAGCAGGATAGAGAGAGAAAAAGAAAGAGAAAAGATGACAGGGGAGCGACTCATCCTATGATCATTAAATGAAGAAGATTCTGAGAGAATTACGCAGATCTTCTGAGAAGGGAAGATTAGTCACTATGTCTCACATAACCTAAATGTAATTTCTTGATAGCTAAATTCAGGCCAGCGAACCTGAGAATGAGGTCAGCAGTCTTGCCCCAGCTTCTCCAAATCTTTATTTGCTCTGAGCAAAAACAACTGTTACAGTCACAGAGGTCATGAGCATTTGTGTCTATCCTTCTCCTCTGTAGGATAAAAACACCCAATTCCCCAAGGTCTCATTCTCATCATCTTTAAAACACATCTTGGTTCAAAAGTTTAATGTGATACTAAAAGCTCCATTTATTCATGAGATCATTTAAATTTTCTGAGCAAGGCCTACTATCTTAGGTCTACTCACAGATGCAGTATTAGATAAGATGAAGATAAAATATTTAAACATTTCGAGTGCAATATTTTTCACTGTGTACACTCAAAGCTATCAAAGCTGAAATAACACCTATCAGAGAAAATCCCTGTGTTTTCTGTGTGTCCAACAGAGCTGAGTGCTGTTAGAGTATTAAATGAAGGAGGTGAACTCAAATAACCACTCATTACAACCAAGGTATGCAGAAGAGCATCTCTGAACACACAACACATTGAATCTTGAAGCAGATGGGCTACAGCAGCAGTAGACCACACCGGGTGCCACTCCTGTCGGATAACAACAGGAAATTGAGACTACAATTCGCACAGGCTCACCAAAATTGGACAATAGAAGATTGGAAAAAGGTTGTCTGGTCTGATGAGTCTCAATTTCTGCTGCGACATTCAGATGGTAGGGTCAGAATTTGGCGTAAACAACATGAACAGTGAACAACATTCAAATACTATTTAGGACGGGTAGAATGTGAATTGGGATGCAGCTCAGGGTTCTGTTTACCCGGGGGTTTAGAATGACCAGTGTTAACTATTTTAAATGTAAAAAGCCCTTTTATTAGTTAATCTCTGGGGGCTAGAGCTCAGCACACCCTTAAGGGTCAGGTCCTTGCACAGTGTTCATGGCTTAACTATGCTCATTGTCTTATTTGGGAATTATCTAGATATGTATATGCAAAATAGGACCCTGATTAAATATTTAGTTAGTTAGAAACTTGCTTTGATGTTTATACATTTGATGCTCCTTGCATCTGTAATTGACACAAGACTCTCCTTGGCATCTATGTAAGTCCAAGCTTAGCAAGTATGTATTCTCGGCTATAGCTGTTCTTGTACTTGCCCTTTTAACATACAACATAGTATGTGTACACAGTTTTGCACATCATAAGAACATAAGCATATATCAGGCAGGCCTTAGCAAAGTTTATGAACTATGAAACGAGGGGCAAACCTTGAAAACAAGATGCAGAGAACCCAGCCAGTAAATATATAAAATAAAAAATATAAATAAATAAAAGTATCTGTTTGACAGTAGAAATCATTTGGCAATTCCTGGCCGCCCCCATGTAGCTGAAGGGAAGACTAATGAGAGCGTCACAATGACTACACTGCTTTCACTACCACTGACATGACTGGTGCACCTGTGTCTGTGTAGCTGGCTTTTTCTAAAGCCTCAAAAACACCCTTTCACAACACCAGGAAAACATATGACATGCCGTTGCTGTAGCTTTGGATACAAGAAGAGCCTCAACATTAGCCACAGGGATTTGGAGAAAACTCTTTCAAAACGGTCAATCAACAACTTGTGAAGTCGCAGCTTGTTACAGGTGGCAAAGTTTAATATAGATTCCTGGACATAAAATATTTTTTTATAATAAAACAATATTTTATTATTTTTTATAAAATAATAAAAATACAAATAATTTATATATATCATTAATAATTAAGGGCTTGTGCAAGCAAAAATAAAATGACACATTATACAAAATAATAAACGGTGTATTCTCTCTTAGCATCTCCACCTTTTTGAAATGCTATCCTGGTTTGTTTTGCAATTATTTGGTTTAGAATGAGCTGGAAACATATGCGGTTTTGGGGATGAATTTCAAAGGTCATCCCTGGAAACACATAGAGGTTGCTGACTGACAGTGCCAACACTGATCTCATCTTGTGTCTTATTACTTTGCGCTTCTACAGGCCGAGGTTCGATAATTCAGAAACCTTCCACTGAGTCTCCCCTAAGCTCTAAACCCAACTTCTTAATTACAGTCGACATAACCCATTTAATCCCATTCTAATTAATACGGGACTCAGCATGCAGTAGTATTGGGGGGAGAATGGCAATGAAAATTATACACAGACTACAATCAGGGAGAGCGCAAACTCGGTCAGAGAGCTGAAAGGACAATTACAGTATCTGTCTTGGTAGAACAAAAGAGTAACAGTTTAATTCACATTGTAAAACCGCCATGTCAGGCGAAGCCTCCTACACAGCTTACAGAGTATTTTTCCTATTCAACATCCCATTCAACATCAAAATAAAGGAGATTACAGATTAGACAAATGCCAGATTCATATGCAAATTTATGAATGCTTCTATATACTTTCACAGAACATCGTTCAATATCCAGCACATGGTTGGAGCAAAACTCTGCAGGACTGTGGCTCTCCAGGACTGATGTTGGCTACCCTTGGTCTTGTTGATGCCAGAGGTCAAAGGAGAATGAAGCTCCTCCTTCAAATAACCACGCATTACAACCAAGGTATGCAGAAGAGCATCTCTGAACACACAACACATTGAATCTTGAAGAAGATGGGCTACAGCAGCAGTAGACCACACCGGGTGCCACTCCTGTCGGATAACAACAGGAAATTGAGACTACAATTCGCACAGTCTCACCAGAATTGGACAATAGAAGATTCGAAAAAGGTTGCCTGGTCTGATGAGTCTCAATTTCTGCTGCGACATTTAGATGGCAGGGTCAGAATTTGGTGTAAACAACATGAAAGCATCCATTCTGCCTTGTATCAGTGGTTCAGGCTGGTGGTGGTGTAATGGTGTGGGGGATATCTTTTTGGCACTCTTCTGCTGCGACATTCAGATGGTAGGGTCAGAATTTGGCGTAAACAACATGAACAGTGAACAACATTCAAATACTATTTAGGACGGGTAGAATGTGAATTGGGATGCAGCTCAGGGTTCTGTTTACCCGGGGGTTTAGAATGACCAGTGTTAACTATTTTAAATGTAAAAAGCCCTTTTATTAGTTAATCTCTGGGGGCTAGAGCTCAGCACACCCTTAAGGGTCAGGTCCTTGCACAGTGTTCATGGCTTAACTATGCTCATTGTCTTATTTGGGAATTATCTAGATATGTATATGCAAAATAGGACCCTGATTAAATATTTAGTTAGTTAGAAACTTGCTTTGATGTTTATACATTTGATGCTCCTTGCATCTGTAATTGACACAAGACTCTCCTTGGCATCTATGTAAGTCCAAGCTTAGCAAGTATGTATTCTCGGCTATAGCTGTTCTTGTACTTGCCCTTTTAACATACAACATAGTATGTGTACACAGTTTTGCACATCATAAGAACATAAGCATATATCAGGCAGGCCTTAGCAAAGTTTATGAACTATGAAACGAGGGGCAAACCTTGAAAACAAGATGCAGAGAACCCAGCCAGTAAATATATAAAATAAAAAATATAAATAAATAAAAGTATCTGTTTGACAGTAGAAATCATTTGGCAATTCCTGGCCGCCCCCATGTAGCTGAAGGGAAGACTAATGAGAGCGTCACAATGACTACACTGCTTTCACTACCACTGACATGACTGGTGCACCTGTGTCTGTGTAGCTGGCTTTTTCTAAAGCCTCAAAAACACCCTTTCACAACACCAGGAAAACATATGACATGCCGTTGCTGTAGCTTTGGATACAAGAAGAGCCTCAACATTAGCCACAGGGATTTGGAGAAAACTCTTTCAAAACGGTCAATCAACAACTTGTGAAGTCGCAGCTTGTTACAGGTGGCAAAGTTTAATATAGATTCCTGGACATAAAATATTTTTTTATAATAAAACAATATTTTATTATTTTTTATAAAATAATAAAAATACAAATAATTTATATATATCATTAATAATTAAGGGCTTGTGCAAGCAAAAATAAAATGACACATTATACAAAATAATAAACGGTGTATTCTCTCTTAGCATCTCCACCTTTTTGAAATGCTATCCTGGTTTGTTTTGCAATTATTTGGTTTAGAATGAGCTGGAAACATATGCGGTTTTGGGGATGAATTTCAAAGGTCATCCCTGGAAACACATAGAGGTTGCTGACTGACAGTGCCAACACTGATCTCATCTTGTGTCTTATTACTTTGCGCTTCTACAGGCCGAGGTTCGATAATTCAGAAACCTTCCACTGAGTCTCCCCTAAGCTCTAAACCCAACTTCTTAATTACAGTCGACATAACCCATTTAATCCCATTCTAATTAATACGGGACTCAGCATGCAGTAGTATTGGGGGGAGAATGGCAATGAAAATTATACACAGACTACAATCAGGGAGAGAGCAAACTCGGTCAGAGAGCTGAAAGGACAATTACAGTATCTGTCTTGGTAGAACAAAAGAGTAACAGTTTAATTCACATTGTAAAACCGCCATGTCAGGCGAAGCCTCCTACACAGCTTACAGAGTATTTTTCCTATTCAACATCCCATTCAACATCAAAATAAAGGAGATTACAGATTAGACAAATGCCAGATTCATATGCAAATTTATGAATGCTTCTATATACTTTCACAGAACATCGTTCAATATCCAGCACATGGTTGGAGCAAAACTCTGCAGGACTGTGGCTCTCCAGGACTGATGTTGGCTACCCTTGGTCTTGTTGATGCCAGAGGTCAAAGGAGAATGAAGCTCCTCCTTCAAATAACCACGCATTACAACCAAGGTATGCAGAAGAGCATCTCTGAACACACAACACATTGAATCTTGAAGAAGATGGGCTACAGCAGCAGTAGACCACACCGGGTGCCACTCCTGTCGGATAACAACAGGAAATTGAGACTACAATTCGCACAGTCTCACCAGAATTGGACAATAGAAGATTCGAAAAAGGTTGCCTGGTCTGATGAGTCTCAATTTCTGCTGCGACATTTAGATGGCAGGGTCAGAATTTGGTGTAAACAACATGAAAGCATCCATTCTGCCTTGTATCAGTGGTTCAGGCTGGTGGTGGTGTAATGGTGTGGGGGATATCTTTTTGGCACTCTTTGTGCCACTTAGTACCAACTGAGCATTGTTTACACGCCACAGGCTACCTGAGTATTGTTGCTGACCATGTCCATCGCTTTATGACCCCAGTGTACCAATCTTGTGATGGATACTTCCAGCATGACGAGGCGCATGACACAAAGCTTAAATGATCTCAGACTAGTTTCTTGAACATGACAATGAGTTCACTATACTCAACTGGCCTCCACAGTCGCCAGGTCTAAACCCATTAGAGCACCTTCGGGATGTAGTGGAATGGAAGATTGACATCATGGATATGCTGCCAACAAATCTGCAGCAACTGTTTGATGCCATCATGTCAATATAGACCAAATTATCAGAGTAATTTCCAACACTTTGTTGAATCTATGCCATGAAAAATTCTGAGTTGTTCTGAATGCAAAAGGCAGTCCAACCCGGTACAAGCAAGGTATACTTAATAAAGTGGCCAGTGAGTGTATATATCACAAACGGTGTACTTTCAGGCACCCCTGGACTAGCTGGAATACACCTCCCTAGACAACACCTGGCACTCATTTTATGCTCTGAAAACTCACAGGTTTGAAGTAAATCAACTGTGTTTAGACCTAATGTAAAAACCTTCTCGGCCAATGAGTGAGAAAGGAGACTATCTATAACATTTATATAATTGGTGTCAGTGGGTTTAGCGGCTTCAGCATTGAATGACATTTGACAAGCTCAAGCAACATTGTTCTCACACGCAAGACTTTAGAGTGATTCACAGACTAGAACTAAATCTACTGGAATATAAGGTTGGAAAAGAGCCAAATGCTTCCCTCCCTTAGGGATCAGCCCTCAAACAAGCGTAAAGCACATGGATTAGATAGTGGGTGATGTAACACCACAATAATGACTCATTCAGTGCTAACTAACGTTAATCAATGCTGGCAGTTGGGGCGCAGATCTAGCTCT
The DNA here is from genome assembly GCF_001515605.1 of Sinocyclocheilus anshuiensis. Lineage (NCBI taxonomy): Eukaryota > Metazoa > Chordata > Actinopteri > Cypriniformes > Cyprinidae > Sinocyclocheilus > Sinocyclocheilus anshuiensis. The sequence continues at coordinate 451,975 of NW_015539876.1, forward strand.
TTAAATGGCATTTACATTGCATATGAAGCCTTGAAAGGCTAACCTGGAAGAAAGAAATGGAGAGGGGCACACTGAAATGAAGGACAAAATTGCATCAGTTTAGCTATAATGAAATTGTATCTTCACGTGCTTTGTTGCCACCACCCAAAAGCTTGTTTAAGCCTTCGATAATGCAATTTCCTGCCAACCTCACCGTCTCAGAGAGATGTGATTTTTACTTGAAACAAGAAACCGAAATGATGCAATTTTTCTGTGAAATAAAACAGAAAACACAATACTTTAAGGGCGCTGCATCAATTGTGAAATTCCCAAGGGACTGACATGGCAACACCACAAAACAATTCCAAGTCAGGCCTTTACCAGCTTTATTCTGTATAAAAAAAACTGCACAAACAAAAGTTCCCTTTTTGTTTCTCATACTGATGAAAGCATTCGTGACATGGAGACACATCTGTTTTTCAAACGTCTGTGTGACAAGAGAAAAAAAGGCTTGGGATTGAATCATATTAGGTGTGCAAAGCAACATGGCCTTCACATTTTCAGAATCAAGAAGAGTTTGTATCATAAAGAGTTTATAAATTAAATCTCAATAATCCAAGAAACAGACAGTATTACAGAATAGCAGGAACATGTATTGGTACAGAAACATTATATACTGCAGTATATTATAGATATTATATATAAAACTATTTTAAAAAAATATGAATTTGCATATTGCACATGTTTGTAACAAAGAGGTTCTTTGATACTTTCAGAAGCCATTCATTCCACTAACAGTTGTTTGACTGGCACTTGAAATCAGACTTGGGCACGGATTGAAATCTGCCATCTTTCCTCATATCACATTGCAGTTGGAGGGATATGACATCCACAAGATGGGATTCACACACAGTCCCAAGCCCTCTATTAGTTAGTGACAATACTGAGCTGTGATGTGAAATATTCCTGTCAATTTCACGCTTTTAATGCCCTTCAAAAAAAACAAAAAAAACAAGGCGGCGTGTAAAATGTCTAACACACTACATGTTCCCTCAATCACCCAATAATCCTGGTAACAATCTTGACCCTCCATTGTAGCTAACTTCTGTCTAATCTGGCAGCCGAAAGCAACTAGAGCATTTACAGAACAGACTTAATCACCAAGTAGAAGTGAACTGGTTGAACGGAAGTGCATTCTCCAAATTACAGTTTGATAACATTGCTCTGTCAGTTTGAATTCACTTTCGCTAAAGATTGTTGTTTTATTATTAACGCTTTGTAACTTTTTTACTTTGTATCTGTTGTACTTTAAAAAAAAGGCACGGACATAGTTAAACAGCAGCTGTATAGCTACAAATTTAAATATGGTGGTATCAGGAAAAAAAACTCTTTCCATCAAATTCTGCAATACACCATTTAATACGCATTTCTAATAAGAGCCTGTAGACCCGGGGACATTTCTGAAGCATAATGCCTCATGTTAACAGCTATTCTCCGCAACCATTACCCTATAAATCTGTGCATTGCCTTGGTTGATAGAACGTCAAGGGAACAATAAGCTGGAAACTAATTGAACCAGCTGACAAAATTGCTGACAAAGATTCAAAACTCAAACGATCAAGAAATTAAATGCAAAACTTGTAGCATTGTTGTGTAAAAGGAAACTGTTTAACATTTCAAAAACATTATTTATACGCTTGATGGAAAGTGTTTTGAATGGACAGTTCAACATTTTTCTTAAGCTCTATTTTAAGTCTTATTTTGCTTCATATGTGTCACAGTGATACTACAAGGAAATAACTCTGTATGCCAATGCTCTACGAGACTGAAACATGCAGTGGATTCTGCGAATGCTCAGCAGATGTTGCCACGGCAGAAGTGTTATCATGCCATACATCATGAAATAAAAAGTCAGAATTATGTCAAAAGAAATTGTCATAGACTTTTTGTTATTGTTTGACATACCATAAATATGATTTTTTTTTGTACATTTATACATTTTGACTTTTTATGTGCCTTTTTTTCTTAGATTGCAGAAATGCATTTGTCTTTGTGAAGAAAATCCTACATAGGGTGGTGACTTAAAAATGTTGCTAAAAAGATCAAGATCTCTGCTTTCCCTCGAAAATATTAAATCTCTGAGTTAATTTTTTTAGATGGATCAGAAGTATTTGAAGTTTGAGACTGACAAAAAACATGCTTTTGCAAAATTTGTAGCATTTCACTGCCTCTTATGAATTAAAGATGTACTTTATAGCATAGAAACTCCCCAAAAAATAAAAAAATAATTTAGGAATTTATGTAAACAAGGGAATAGGCAAAGGCATTCTGGTTTCTGAGTGAGTGCTCCATTGCCCAGTGTTGCCTGTGACATTTCATGGCTGCTGGATGTAATCAGCACCTGTTTGCCAAATTCATTTCCTGCACTTCCAGCATTCCAGCTGTTCCTTGTAGTAGTGTGGTGATATGCATACTCAACTTCACTCACTGATAATGTGCATTCAAGATATGCAGCAGACATGTGTTGACAAACAAATGGGCAAATTACAATTATTGATCCATTTGTCATGCTCTGCATATCCCACAATTCCAATTTTTACTGCACGTGAAGCATAAGTGAACCTACAGCAACTGACGCCAATCAAAGCACTACAGAAGTTGTCTCATGATGTAATGCCTTTTTCTCTTTTAAACCTAAACTTGTTATCAAATCAGCGATCATGAATCAAATACATTGTTTCTTCCCATGTGTGACTGAGATGCTGGAAATGATTGAGATGCTTTGTCTGATATGTTCTGATATTTGAACATGTAACTGGTGCACAAAATGTTCTACAAGACATTGAAACTCAAAATTCTCAAGTGATGTTTTATGGTACAAACTTTTGTTTTTTACTGTACAATGGTCATTAGTCCCAGTCACAGAACATACAGACAAGCAACCAACTGATCATCCTTTACAGGTCTTCATCAAGTGCTCATAATGGGCAAAAAATAAAAAATCCACCAGGGGCAACATGAGTTACAAAGAATTGGGTGACTATATTATTTACAACTATTATTTATTATTTATAACTATCCTCAAATGTAACCTCTACAGGTAGCCTACATGGTACTATAGTATAATCAATTAAAAATCAAATACATTAAAGTGAAGTTATAATTTACTACTGATTATTTATCCACACATAAATTAATTCTTAAATACACAGTTTCAGGAAGGACCTATCTTATACGGTGGCATTTTTGTATAGATTTACTTACATAATTAATTCCAATATAGCTGGTAGTTCTGTAGTGGATTGTGATAGCGATGATTAATTAGGTCATTGCTGAACTGCCCAAATTAAATTAGAAAAAATGGTGGGAACTGACTAAAAAACATCTAATGCATCACTGATTACATAAACTCTCTCCTTGTAATCAGGTGCAAGATTTTCTTGTTGATGCAAACAAACAGTGACTGAACACAGTGAAGAAACCAAATGCCTGGCAACATCCCCAGTGGTAACCCTTTCTATGTGTCCTATATCCACACTATATCCTATATATGCACTGTATAATGCATTATAGAGGTCTTCATTTTTATAAAAGTATTCCCATTCATACTTGTAAACAACTGTAACCAGTTAAAATTTACCTTTCACTATTCACCTTTAAAGAGCATTAAACACACATTGTTATTTGTGATCAACATTTAAGTAAGCATTATAATGTGTTATATATGTGGTTACAATTATTTACAGTACAACATAAATCTGATTATAAGGTGCAGTGAAAGTCATTATGAATAATATTATATTTAATATAATATATATAACCTTTGCATTTCAATGTATAAGCACACATCGGTGGGTCAAAATTTTCAACATGAAATGAATGGATAACTATATAGATTATCTGAATATGGTAAATTATGTAAATTATATAATTTTTAGAATTCTAAACCGTCCAACATTTCAACAATTGTGGGCCACAGAAGATCCCTTTCAGCAGATGCATCAAAAATGAATAGTTCATAATTCAAACTGTGCATCAATAAATAATATAAGCATATTTTTCATTTAAAAAAGGGAATCTTCTGGTTTTCTGCATTTTTTGGCAAAAATATACAGGTTTTCCAAAAACCTCTCACTTTGTAGCATTATCACAAAGCAGCAGTAGCACCATAGCAGTGTGATACACCTGTAAGAATACAGCAGATGATCAGATGTTCCCATGGTTTATCGTCTCTGTACCTCTCCTGCATGTAAAGCTTAGTCCCTCCGGATGAACCAGGTCTACATGGATCCTTCCAAGAAGAACAGATGTGTCATTCAAAACACACACACACAAAAAGCAAACTACAGACACACTCAAAGTCTTTTAGCTTCCCCATGTAGAGGGAACGTTTATGTGTTCCAGCGAAGTCCGATGTGAGTTGCAAGCAGGTAGCACATGCCTATCGTGCAGGTCATCAGCATCATGGGGAAGCCCAACCTGTGAAATGGAGCACAGTGAAAATTAATATTATGAGTCCCTACCTGAAAGTTCCTATGAAGATGAAAATTGAACCTTAGAAAGCCTGTAAAACCCACTCTGTTAGAAGGGGAAATTCAATCCAAAGCTTTTGGGAAAAGAATCTGCGACACAGTGTTTTGTCATATTGATGCTTGGTGTTTTTTTCTTAATGAAAGGCTGTATTCTTGTGTTCTACTTAAAGTTCATCCCTCAACATCACCCAGCATCTCTCTTTGTTTCATTCCTCCTTTGTTGCTCATATGACGATTTCTGAGCAGTTTTGCATTATTCCCACTTCTGTAGTGCATTTGTTTATGTGTGTGTGTGTGTGTGTGTGTGTGTGTGTGTGTGTGTGTGTGTGTGTGTGTGTGCAACATTACACACTAACTAACATTAAAAAAGTGAAATCGCAATGAACCACCCCTTTAAACATTATGGCAGAGTCAAATGCAGGGGACAGTAGCATTAAAAGTATGATCTCCAGGCATTAACGGTGAAGTCAAAGGCTGGAGATGCAATAGACTGGTGATACTCGTCCGCCCATTTAACATAAGCTGCTTTCCTCAAAGCCGTCAACTCTCAGAGACGTGTGGACCATCCTTCTTGTGCTCGCTTGTAAAAACATCCATCTGGAGAGTGGAATTACCATTATAATTACAACTGGACACTGGCCTAATCTCCACACTCGATCGGCATGCATCTGTGCCCTTCTGACCCTCGGTTCAACATGCTACGTCTCATCTGTCCATGAGGATTATACTACAACCATCCAACCTCACATATTAACAGTAGAACACTCTGTTGAGCAAATCAGTACAAAATACATTTTTGAAAACAACAGATTATAAATAGAAGTGGACAGATTATAAAGGGAAAATGGACAATAGCACCCATCCAAACATACTGAGAACTATATAATCTGTTTTCAAAACAATGCCTGTGCCCAACCCTCCCTTTATCAAATAATCAAGACCAATATACAGTGGGTACGGAAAGTATTCAGACCCCCTTAAATTTTTCAATTTTAAGTTGCAATAGTTCATGTCTTTAGTGAGCCATTAATTTGAATGTTGCTATGACTGGGTTATTGAAACAAATCAGGAAATTAATCTATCTTTTGAACTAGTTCTTTAAAATGAATAAGTTGATTCAGTTGACAAATCAGGCTTACCATTTTGTTCACAAATCAGAATGATTTGTTCATGTATCTAAATGATTTGTTCATGAACTGGAATTGCCTCATTGATTCAATTATCTGGTTTCAGCAGTTCTCCATTTAACAGCTCACCGGAGGGGAAGATTAAGATTATCAGCAAATAAAGAATTTCATTAATTTAAAATATTGTACACCGGTCATGTGGACTGCATTTGCAGTACTGTACATTTAACAGATTTCTAAGATTAAAGACCCATATGAGGATTCTATATAATCGTCATTATACTATTTTCTAGACCTTAGTCAGGTTAGAAGCCATTTTGATGAAAACGAGGCTATGAGGGATAACCTTACAGTCTTTACAATAGCATGCATTGTATAAAAGTCCAAGATTATGTAATTTTCAAAACTCACAACTTTCAAAATTGTTTTAAGGAGTTTTGTCTATTGAAAGTTTTGTCATCTAAACAATCAATATATTATTAAACAATAGTACAATCCATTAATCACACTGTACTTCTATCCCTTAAAGCCTCATTTTGCCTCGTTTTCATTCTTAGTCCCTGACTAAAGTCAATAGTTTAATAATGGCATATGAGTAAACATATGAAAACATTTACTCTGTCTTATTTTTGCCCCACAGCCTGCCGATCTGAGTTCTCTATCTTTTTACAGAACACTAAAAATCCACATGCAGTTTTAATGATTTCTGTTCTGTTTACTTCTCTGATAGTTCATAAATGTCAGATCTTGTTGCTGAATAAAAAGTCCTGTAAAAGGGATTCTGAAATGAATAAATGAGTGAAAGAGCTGCTGAGAGGACAAAGCACTTGTGAGGATGAAAGCTCTGGACATCCATTTATACTGAGTGCATACCTTCAGCAGCCCAGTGGATACTGACTGAGTGCATGGGTAAATACAGGGCATTTGGGGCATAGAGAAATCAACAAGCTCAGAAGAGAAAGTGGCCACTGATTGAGAGGACGATGGAAAGCAAAAGGATGATTAAAAAAAAGAGCAAAAAAAGCCAGTAAACGAGCCAGAGAGGGAGAAACAAGTTTTCCTGATAATGTTGCACAACACAATCTTAAACCAAACAACTCGTCAAAAAAGTGCTAAGTTGAGATGTTCCTTAAAGGAATAGTTCACCCAAAAAAGAAATTTGCTTAAAATTTACTCAGGCCATCCAAGATGTAGATGAGTTTCTTCATCAGAACAGATTTGCTGAAATTTAGCATTACATGACTTGCTCACCAATGGATCCCTCTGGAGAGAATGGGTGCCGTCAGAATGAGAGTCCAAACAGCTGATCACAACAATTATCACAAAACATCACAATAATCCACAAGTAATCCACGTGACCACTACTACAGTCCATCAATTAACATTTTGTGAATCAAAAAGCTGTCTGTTTGTAATAAATTCATTATTATTAAAAGTTTTCAAATTCAATCAATTGTTTCCAGCTAAAATTTGAGTCCTCTATCCATATTATTGTTTTCTCCAGTGAAAAAGTTGTCTTGACTGAATCAGGAAAGAAATTTCACTTTTTTTTAGAACACTTTCACAAATGTTCACTTTTGGGTTAACTAGCTATACCTCTAAGTTCAAACAATAGATCATGCTGCTAGCAATTCGGAGATCATGGGTTCAATTATCATGAACTGATAAAATATACTCCTAATGTGTTGTTTTGAAAATGTCTGTGAAATGCATAAATGTAAAGCAAAAATTAACTTTAACCAGAATTGTAGCCAATTAGTTTCTCCCTTCAACACACACACACACACACACACATACACACACACACACACACACACACACACACACAAAAGGATTTGAAATAAGGAATCGGTGAAAGAGTCAATAGAGAAAGGGGGCTGTCAAAGCACACAAATCTAGACAGAAAATGAGACATGAGGGTAATAGCGTAATACAATCCCACATGGAATAGTGTCCTCCAGCACTTCCTGTCTTTTACTTCATCTCTTTCTAACGTTCTCTAAAATTAGATTATTGGAAAGCACATATTTTAAGACCTATTAATGTAAGTATGGCAAAAATCACAGCTGGTCCAAGGAACAAACCAGGTGTTCAGTATCCAGAAGGCAGGTGGGGAGGCTAAATGCTGGATTGTAGAAGGAACAGGTATTATCTGTATAAGGAGGCATTTGTGTGACATACATCAAAGCAGGTGCACATGCCATGGATGTGAGGGCAGGTCAGCCGGCTAATACACAATTTGAGTGATGTGAATGAAGCAGCCAGGTGACTGATTCATAAGTAGTGAAGTGGACATGTGCAGTGAAACACAGGGTTTCGAGGGTGTGAGTTGTACAATCTGAAAAGCAGCTCCACATGTGGTTTGTTAAACTGGCTGAATAAATAGCACATTGAATGGCACTAAGTACTGCATAAACCATACTAAAATGAATTAGAAAATTTTCTTCTTTAAAGGCCTAATGAAAGGAAGAGTAATGTGACTAAAAGTCTTGCAAAGGTGACACAAATCCATTATGACCATTTGGAGGACAAAGATGACTCCAACATGCGTATTGAGGCAGTCTTTCAAGCTGTTCAATGCATGACATTCACATATATTCATTTAGCAGATTTTTTATCTAAAGTGACACAATGATCTTTTTTTTACACTACGGGGGCAATCAGAGTCAGTAACCTGAGTTTAAATACCTTGCTCAAGGGCACAATGATGGCAGCTCATTAATTGTGCCTTCTTGGTTTTAAATCGACAAGGTTTCAATTATAAGCACAGGTATTTTACTATTTTTACCATCGCAACACCTATATACATGATTAAAAACAATTTTGAGTTAAAACCATAACAGTGAAATGCTCAAAAAACAACGTGAGACCCAATAGGCAAACATTGTAAGGTCACCTGAATGATCAGCTTGCTCTTATATGAATTTCTAGTAATACATTACATGTACAAAAATGCATTTCAAGTTGCAATTGACTAACAGCTAACCCACAGCATGCTAATAGGGTTCAAAGTTAAAACCTTTGAATTATAAGCTGAGATCTTTACGGGTAAACCACAACACCCATATGCATGACCTTGGGGGAAAATCTGTTTTGAGTTGAGGGAAAAATTTATGATTCTTTTATCCATTTTGTCCACCCTTACTTGCTCAAGGCTATCGACTATGTGGCATATTTGTATTAAAAACCCTCAACATCTCAAACATGTGATGAGATAAGGAACAGCTATCTGCCTAAATCTCACCCACTCTCACTACAAGATTGCTGATGTACACAACATTTCCGTACGACTGTGAAAACCTATCTCATGTGGCTCAGAATGGCAATTTTTAGTTGTAACTGGAGAAAAAAAAAAAGAGGAAAACCATTAAAACTAGGGAAGGAAACGACTCTCAAAGTCACACAAAGATACGGTAGTGAGTGGAAATTAAGGTCAGTGTTGATTAGGCCTGATATTTCATACATTACTATAAGTGCTATCATTGTCATCATTCTGTACTTTTCAAAAGGGACACACCAGATGGTTTGTCATTTGGACATCCATCATTATCTTAAATGCCAGTGTTAGGGGGCACATGATGGATTTTGAAGGCCAAAGTGGCTTGGCATGGAACTGGGAATAACAATGTGATCCAAGCTCTGGGTTTGTTTGTACAATAGGCCAATGATTGCCCATGGTTACACACACACATGCTGCTTTTCTCCTCTGTACAAGCACAGAAATATAAGTATATTCATATTATACAGATGAGGGAAAGAGACAATTGGGAATGGAAAATAGGAATGTGCAAAACTGCATATTGAAATTGGATAGTATAGGTGGAATTTCTCAATGATTTGTTTATATATCTTATTAATATTAAGCAGCACTGATTAACTAATTAAGCTAGTTTTGGGTACATGGGGGGGT
>NW_015539876.1:461732-468621 GCF_001515605.1 Sinocyclocheilus anshuiensis
TAGAAACAAATCTAGATAAACTAGTTGAATTCAGTTATTGATTAGTTGTTTTATGATATATCAAACATCATAATACTTCCCCGGTGGAAAACATGATGACAATTCTGATATTCCAAAAAAAGAAGGAAACATATTTGCATGAAAATACAGATCATTAGGAGAAAACAAACATTGCTAGTGTCTATATGATTCATTTTGTCTCGCTGTGTTTTTGTCTCTGTTTTGAGGTCAGAGAGCACACCTCTATTTCTTGCAAACTGCAGTTTTGATAGGAGAAAAGAAAAATGTAATGGAGCTCTCTCAAATTTCATCTTTAAAAATTTAAGAACTTTTAGAAATCTGTGGAGGTAAAAATTACTTAGACTAGCTGAGGGCTATAACTGAGCTGTCTACACTAGAGCATGTAAAACTGAGGTGAAAGAGCAATAAGCAATTCCACTCACTACAAAAAAGAAATAGAACAAAGTTTTACATTAGGCCGTAAGATCAACCTGGTCTCTCTAGGGATGTAAGGGAAACTGTGTGAAAAAAAAACAAACAAAACAAAAACAAAAAAAACAACAGGGACATTTTTTTTTCAAAGCTGGAAACACAATAAGCTTTCTGTATCTAGATGAAGACATCACAGTGCTTAAACTAACTGAAATAATTGGCTAATTCAAACCCAGGAAATGAACAGCACAAGTTTAGTAGCATGTTGATACTAAAATAACAGAAGACATGTTCTTTTTACCTATTTTTTCAACAGTATTGTTGGAACCAGTTAAGCAGACAGAGAGACAGACAGACAAGAGAGCTGGTTTTGAGCAGTGAATCATCAAATGCACTCATTGATCAAAATGCCTATCTTGGTGGGATATTAATGTAAACAAGCAGGACAAAAAATCAGATGTGCCAAAATATCTGATATCTGGTATGAGGCCTTGCATTGCAAATGCCAATGAATTATGTCATAATATTAATCAAATATTAATCAATACTGACAAATTGGCTTTTAATTTATTTGTTTTTATTTGTATTTGTTAATTTATTTACTACTGATTGTTTATGTGAATACTTTGGTACTTCATTCTTAGTCCCTGACTAAAGTCAATAGTTTAATAATGGCATATGAGTAAACATATGAAAACATTTACTCTGTCTTATTTTTGCCCCACAGCCTGCCGATCTGAGTTCTCTATCTTTTTACAGAACACTAAAAATCCACATGCAGTTTTAATGATTTCTGTTCTGTTTACTTCTCTGATAGTTCATAAATGTCAGATCTTGTTGCTGAACCTTGAACCAATATTTAAATATTTGAGAAATACTTAAAGACTAAATGCCATTATTTCAATTTAGTTTGTTAAGTTATATTAACATGTATTTTTAATAGCATATTAGTAAAAAAAAGTGGGAAAAATAAAACTGTGTGCATATCAGTCTCTAGTCTCTAGTAAAATGACAAAGAAACCAATCAACATTTAAAATGTGGTTAAATAATAATTCCAAGCTCTTTCCATTAAAACCACAAATGATACACAGTACACAAATGGATGAGTGTTCTTCTGAAAGCCTGCGTCTCTCTCTCGCTCTCTCTATAACACTCAGTTGCTGTAAACCTGTATACCCAGGTGTGCCACTTAAACTCCCTCCCTTAATTACAGAAGCCTGACAGCATCCATCATGCTCCCAATGTGACGCTATAGCAGCAGCTATAAATAGTACCAATCTAGGTCCTCCCTATCTGCAATAATGGGCTCCTAATCATTTGCCAAGACTCGCCCTAAAACACACACACACACTCACAAAATCACATGAGACTTGAGATTGACAGCCTTTAGAAGTACAGCACCTTAATAGACCAGCGACTGAAACATCAGGATCAGGATAAACTTTTAAAAGCCTTTTCTCTTTGTTCCTAAAGAGGAAATCCATTAGTATGTAGTCCGATCTCTAACAAGCATTCCTTCGTGGCCAAGACACTCACAGTGCTTCAAACAAATGGGAGAGTGATATAATTTGACATGGAGAAGGGGTCTTATTGCAGCTTGGTAACAGCATGAAACTTTGATCATAAAAGGTCTGAATGGGCAGCAATCATGATTACGTCTAAAAGCTATCGCATAAAGGTTAAAAAAGTGGTTATAGTGCGAGTTACTCTGAAAAAGAATCATCAAGTGGCTCAATTCTCAACAATTACAGGAAAAATTGTACAATTATAATCTCTAAGCACAGGATTTCAAATGGTCCTTGAAACAGACAGAAAGAAAGAAAGAAAGAAAGAAAGAGAGAGAGAGAGAGAGAAAGAAAGAAATAAACAAACAAAGAAACAAAGAAAGAAAGAAAGAACGAAAGAGAGAGAGAAAGAAAGAAAGAAAGAAAGAAAGAAAGAAAGAAAGAAAGAAAGAAAGAAAGAAAGAAAGAAAGAAAGAAAGAAAGAAAGAAAGAAAGAAAGAAAGAAAGAAAGAAAGAAAGAAAGAAAGAAAGAAAGAAAGAAAGAAAGAAAGAAAGAAAGAAAGAAAGAAAGAAAGAAAGAAAGAAAGAAAGAAAGAAAGAAAGAAAGAAAGAAAGAAAGAAAGAAAGAAGAAAGAACTGATTGTAAATGCTATTCTGAATTGTGATTTTACAACTTATGCCGGGTTCAGACTACATAATATTTTTGTCGGTCACGATAGTCACTGTGTCCGATTTCACGATTTTGACTCCTAAAATCTTGCCGAGTCGTGGACAAGAAACATGTCAGACTACACAAGCATTCCTTCGTGGCCAAGACACTCACAGTGCTTCAAACAAATGGGAGAGTGATATAATTTGACATGGAGAAGGGGTCTTATTGCAGCTTGGTAACAGCATGAAACTTTGATCATAAAAGGTCTGAATGGGCAGCAATCATGATTACGTCTAAAAGCTATCGCATAAAGGTTAAAAAAGTGGTTATAGTGCGAGTTACTCTGAAAAAGAATCATCAAGTGGCTCAATTCTCAACAATTACAGGAAAAATTTTACAATTATAATCTCTAAGCACAGGATTTCAAATGGTCCTTGAAACAGACAGAAAGAAAGAAAGAAAGAGAGAGAGAGAGAGAGAAAGAAAGAAATAAACAAACAAAGAAACAAAGAAAGAAAGAAAGAACGAAAGAGAGAGAGAAAGAAAGAAAGAAAGAAAGAAAGAAAGAAAGAAAGAAAGAAGAAAGAACTGATTGTAAATGCTATTCTGAATTGTGATTTTACAACTTATGCCGGGTTCAGACTACATAATATTTTTGTCGGTCACGATAGTCACTGTGTCCGATTTCACGATTTTGACTCCTAAAATCTTGCCGAGTCGTGGACAAGAAACATGTCAGACTACACCTTGCTTCCCGACCATTCATCTCGTGCCGTCTTTAACGACGTGTCTGATGTCATCGAGAAGGCGGAACTAGCGACTGACTTCCGAAAACAAGAGTGTAAACATTGCTGAAGCACTTCCGCTATAGTTCGCCAGCATTTTTCTTTCTTTGTTCTGTCGTGGTAGTCCCTCGATGACACATCATACAGGCAGGAGTACTGTTGCCACAGCTCCACGAACCTTTCCTCCATCTCATAACTCCACCTAGCAGCACCATCATCTCTCTTTCGTTTTGCCATGTTTGAAACCTGTGTATGAAAGAGCTTCTGTGCTGCTATTGGTCAACGTCACCAATGTGCTAAAATCGTGTAGTCTGAACCGGGCATTAAGGACCCAATGCAATCACTTCTTATGATCATCAAACTATGATTTGTTACAGTATATAGTGGTCGGTCAAAAGAGGAGGCACAGTCTCATTCTAGAGAGCATTTGATTTGGCTAAAACCTGTGTAGCACACCATGAACCATAAATATTTTCCTGGAAGAGAAAGACTATACATTATAAATGTATATGTCTGCAAAAAGTGATTTTTGTCAATGTTTAGGCAGACACAAGCATATAGATGGCCTCAATGCTATATGGACTAAATTATTTCTTATTACATATTTTCTAAAAAGTCTGAAGAAATTCTGCATGCATAAATCATGCTTTGATTTTGTATCTGTGCTTCCAATAAAATCAAAATCTCCAGAGTTGCAAAGTACACTTTCATGGATTGAAAACTAAAGAAAAACATTCAAGAAAACTTATTTTTTAACTTTGACTTTGTGTGTGTGTGTGTGTGTGTGTGTTTCTTGCAAATCTCCTGCTTTCTGTTATCTCTTCACTTTTGTTTACCACTTGTTCTTAAAAACTTTATCTCAGCACTTCGGATTGATAGATTAAGCAAGGCACAAAAAAAACAAGCAAATTCACATTTCCAGATGAAAATATACATACTTGGTTGCAATCTTCCTTGTATAACTTCTGTGCACACTACATCTCTCCATTCATTCTGTTTAGAGTAGAAGTCACATCCACGTTTGAATGTGTCTTCTCTCTGTTATAAGCCTTTTCCTTTTATTTTCATTTCCCAACCTGCCCTGCACTAGAGTTGGAAAGCTGTCCTTACACAATACACTATACAACAATGAAATAAACAGTTGAATTGTTGTGAAATGCACTCAATATTGTTTTAAAGCCAGAAGGTAGTAAGAAGGTGCCTGACTGAGGCAGTGAAAAATATCTGCTCTATTATTTTCTCTTTAGGTGTTCAGTTGCGTACAGCTATTACATCTTGAGGAGAGGATGTCTGTGGTGGTCTATGCAGAATGGGACTCATTGTTCTTGATTTACCATACAGGGTAAGTAATTGAGTCAACGCCAAATGCAGATTACACACCTGCAGTCTCCAAGCACAGGTTTGGTGTTGTCTGTGCTACAGGGGTATCGAGACACAGCGGTTGTAAATGGGAATGCTAATTACATCACATGACGTGGGAGATCTGCAGAAGAGGAAAGCTGGGCTTCATCTATTGGAAACAACAGAATGAGGCCCTTTCCACGTAAATCAGCCAGTATTGTCTCTGTTGTCTTTAGTTACATCGACTTTTTATCTGCCCTGAAGCAAGTCGATGGTATTCATGGATTCTTTGCTGGAAGTGTTTTGCAATAGACTAATTCAGCATTAATGAAAATGCTGATGCATTTGTATGCAAATGCATACATCTATATTTATATGTACCTTAATCAACCACACACACATCCAGATGCAAATAAATATCGTGTATAAAATACATTCATTACTGGTATTCAGTTTTCCTTTCATCAAAACTTTCAGTACTGTTTAAATTAAATACTACATACTAGGTCCTAACAAGAGAATGCAAGGAAAAACAGGATACTACTACTACTACTACTACTAATAATAATAATAATCCTAAAGCTGAAGTGTGTAAATTTTACAATTTTACAGCAGTAGAGCACCAAATTTGATATATGATATGATATGATATGATATGATATGATATGATATGATATGATATGATATTATACTATATTATTTACAAACTTAAGCTCTCAAGGTGTTGTGGTATGAAATTAAATAATACAGTTTTAATAACTAGTTATTAGTCCGCTAATCAATTCAGCTATGTTAGATTTATTTTCTGCACCAGAGCAGCTACTTAAAATGCTTACTGAAGTTTTACTAAATTCTTAATATTCATTAGTGTAAAATAAAAACACCTCCATTAAAATCATTAGATTCTAATGCTGACCAAAAAGGCAAGCAAATATACAAAATATGCAAAGTATGCAATCAAACTGTTACAGTTAATTTCTCTATTTAGGTTATTCTCTTTGGAGCTGCTCAGCTCACACTTGTGTGTAAAGATGTCAAGAGTCAGACATATAGCCTACCAATAATGTGAGGTAACTGTGTATACCATGGATTTACAAGCTCTGCATCATTAAAGTTTTACAGCTGGTCAGGATACGTCACCGTATGTCACTTCATTAATTCTGCAGTTCACTCAGAGGGCTTGGCCGGAGACGAAAAACGCCAGCAGAAGATGGATGTCGGAGAGAGAAAAAACAAGTGCTCAATATAGGCAACTTGCCCTGGTGTGGTAAACATGCTCCGTTTAAGAGCAGGTCCCCAAAGCCTTAGTCATTCAGACTAACCTCCTTACACCAAAGATGGTCAGCGATGGTTTTCAAAGAAAAAGTATATGGAGGTCAGAGGGGCAGGGCTGCAAAGCCAAGCGAGTCATCACGAGCCAATATCGCCTCTATTGGGACAGGCTAGGGTGAGTGGAAAAGGACAGGAGATTGACAGGGAAAGAGTGTTTCTAAGAGTAGGAGACTTTTATAAAGATGCTAAAAGCAACTTTCAGTAAAGTCTAAGACTGATTCTTAAGTGTTGACTGAGGTGACACTTAAGTGTTGTGAACTAAGGACTACAATGATGTCAACACAAAATGGCTGACCTCAACCTCTGAATCAGCCAATAGTGAGCCTGCTCATGTAAAGTCACAGCAGCACAACACCAATCATTTAATGTAACTACAATAAAATCATTTAATTAAGACACTGAAATATTTTAATATTTAAATTTTTTTTTTTAATGCTTTGCATTGTGCAAAATTAATACAAATTATTACTGATGCTTCGTTTTCTATTGGTATGTCTCCTCGTTTACAGTTGGAGCAATGATGTGAACATGAGTTCAATCAGTGGCTCCAACAACTCCATGAAAGCCCACAATCCTCATAAAAATGGCTTGTTTTTGCAATATGGTTTGGCAGTCAGTTGGAAAGTTAATTAATTGCCATATAGTAGTGGCCAAAAGTGAGGTCCGGCCTAGGAAATTTCACCCTTAATTAAAAAAAATAAATAAATGAATGTTCAAGATTTTGTGTTTTATTTGTGATAATAATGCAATGAAACATGCCAAATTGTGCAGTCATAATTTTTGGCATGCTGTCATACAAAGAAATTATGAACACATGCAAAAACAAGAGGACCAATGAAAT
>NW_015539876.1:468690-474418 GCF_001515605.1 Sinocyclocheilus anshuiensis
ATGAGTAGACACGCCCCTTACTGCTGATTGGCTACAAGTTTGTTTTGCTATTCGGCCCGAATCTGTTTTATAAACTTTTTTTTTCTAAACTACCCCAACCTTTAAGACAGCTCGAGAGGTCTCTCAAGTGGTTAGGAGTTGCCAGTAGGGGCTTGTGATGGCGCTGAGGAGACAGATACGTGCGCAAATCTTTCAGGAGAGGAAGAATGTTCTTGAAATATTTGACGACAAGGTTACATTTCCTCAGTTATTCAAACAGAAAACGAGCAAAGAATATTTACATTACCAAAGAACATCATAACTGACTTCAGTCTAGTGCAAGTATTATTTACACTGCACACGTCTGCTGCGTGTTACGACTCCGACACGGCCACCGGAGCTGATCCCGGCTACTGACCAGCCGCGCTGCGGCAAGTTTCTGAAGCGGTTCTCTACACTGCATCACTAAAGATAGGCGCCTATATTTTTGACGGATAATAATAATAATCGTCTTGCTGTCGTCAAAGAAATCAGCAACAGGCGATATCTCTGACTATCGTTGATAAACGATACTCTCGTCTACCGGCACAACCCTAAATTGAAGGTTGTGATGACGATTCGTTTCCTTACCATAATGTATTCTCTTGAAAAGTATTTATTGTCAAATGTGTTTTGAATGTAAAGTCCTATTAGGAATTTAACCATTCAATGTGAATTTATCTGAGAATATTCTTAAATAAGGAAATCTATTCTGTGATTGGTCCATGCATATTTCGTCATCCAAAATCCCGTTTGTAGCATAGCAAAGTGTCTTGAATAGGGCTGCACGATTAACGTTAAATATCGCATGCGATTTATCGTGCAGCCCTAGTTTTGAATCATCTCTAAGACTGACATTTAAGATTTAGTCCTACACTTCGCTTAAATTACGACTGAGATGCTTGATAACTAACTTTTAAGCACAGCTTTGAGCCAAGAAATTTTTTATACTTAAGTCAATTCTTAGCAGCGTTCTTGAGAGTAATTCTCAGAGGCTTGATAAATATGGGCCCAGATCAGACCAAGACTTTTGGAGCAAGCCGAAATTTTAGATTAAATTTATTGTCAGAGAACAAAACAGAAAGCTGTGAGGTTGCTTTTTAACTTTCACTGAAAAGTACAGTAATGACATACGATCAATGTAAATATTCTAGATATTTTTATTAACTAGTCAGTGAGATGTCTGAACTACTTGGATTTTTAAAAACTGAATTATTTTAAATTTAAGACACTGTTTTAAAAATTCACCCATCTGCAAGTATACAGTAGACCAAAAAAGTGCAAGACAAAAATAACTATTTATTTTTTTAATAAAGCAACCTTAATAAAGCAGCCTTTTAATAAAGCAACTTCATATAATATTCAACAAATATGCATGGTAATTTTCTGTAGCCTAATGTTTTTTCAACAGTTTTTGTTGTTACAAAAATTCTGTGAATATCATAGGGCAACTTCTTGGACGGAGTTTACCATGGTGACAGCCCTGCTGAAAACTGTACATTTAAGGTACAATGGCTAAAAAAAAAAAAAAAAAATTGAAAAATTAAACTATTTGACCTCACTATACAACTATTCAGTTAGGTGGAAGACTAGATGAGTATCCTGACCTGTCATTAATCAACATAAACTTACATAAATGTATTAAATAGTAAGAATTACTGGTAACACTTTAGTTTGGGGACCAATTCTCACTGTTAACTAGTTGCTTATTAGCATGCATATCACTAGCATATTGCCTATTTATTTGCACTTATAAACCATATATTAATGTCTTATTCTGCATGACCATATTCTACATCCCTTAATCCTGCCGAATACCTAAACTTAACAACTACCTTACTATTAACAAGCAGTAATTAGGAGTTTGAAGCAAATAGAATTGGTCCCCAAACTAGTGTGACAGAATTACTAGTTAAATCCATGCAGCTGTGCACATCTGACATTGATTGTTAAGTTGGCGAAAAATGTGGCATGAACACAAAGACTGCAATCTCTGCATCATCTGACCTCAACAGTACTACAAAAAAAAAAGAATGGCTTAGATACCGTGCTTAGATTGTGAATAAAATAAATGAGTCCGCCACACAAGTGATCTTGTTATTTTACAAATCAGGAGAGGAACAGTGTTGTACAACGTCGGCTGCTTTGTGAAGCACTCATGGTGAAGCTCAGTAGTGTTCCATAGTTTCTAACCAGAGCGCCAGAGAAAGTCTCAGTCCCCCCTTCATCCCCATAGCAACCGACCAATCCACCAATTACAGGCTGAGCTGAGGACCTTCCCATTCACCACAAAGTTCTAACCATCACAGGGCATACAAATGAGGCCCCAAAATACAAAAAGTGAATCTTCTCAAGTTCAGGATTACATCGCAATTTATATACTTCCGGGACTCTATCTGAAGAGGTATAGAAGTGGTTCAGATAACATGCAGTGGTTGATAAGAATGACTTGAATTCTCTGTGAGTATCAGGCAGGAGGGAGGTTAATGATGAATGACCATTTACTAAAACATCTGCTGCCACCCTGTTAGTTTTCCTAGCACTGCCAAAAAAATAAGATCCCACAGGCGATTGCCTCCTCCCTCACCCAACCCGCTGCCACCAGCCCACCCCCATTTGGCTCAGCCCGGAGTCGCCCAGCTGCTCTACCTGCCTCTGGACAGTCCTATGGGCCCTAGAACGAGGAAGGAGGGAATCCGAGAATACATTTCATGAGTGCACACAGCGAGCAGGTCTTTGGCTTAGCAGAGGTACTTCATTACTGAAACAGAATCGGAAGCAAGTGGCAGCCGTTCAACTAAAAGTGAAGAGTGAGGCAGAATGTGGGGTTCTTGCTAGCACTAGGACGGATTGGATTCACTCCTAAGATTAGCCTGAATTGATCTGCCTTATCTCCCTGTCTGATGTGCCGTTTAGACTGCCGTTTAGCTCCCGTTCCTTCCCTGTGTTGAGCCGAGGGGCCTTGGACTCAGTCTAATGACATTGATTTCTCCTGTTTCAGGGTTTAAACGTGCCATGGCCACTTAGACAGACAACCAAAGGAACTACAAAATAGTAAGTGACTGCTTGTCAATGAAGATGGATTATTAGGCCATGGAAAAATATTAAAATATGAATTATATTTATAAATAATACTGTATATACAGTATTATATAAATATAAATGTCATTTTATTATTTTATTTATATATTTATGTTTGTTTATTTATTTATATATTTTTTTATTATTTATATATTATTATTTTTTGTAATATTTTACAATAAAGTAAAATGTATTAGTTTCTGCATCAGGTATCATTTAGGTATCATGAACTAACAATACAATTAATTTTATATAATATATTAATTCATATTATACTACGGCGCTGTTGAATGTTTGAATCTGATTAGCTGACGAACGTCCTAAGGTCTGCAATTAGAACTGCATTACATGTCCAGATCACTTCGCCAAATGATTTCAGTTATTTCAAAGGTCCTTACAGCTTACTACAGCAAAATAACTAAAACCCACAACGACACTGACCAAGCAAATAAATATAGTAAACAACAAGATAAAAACAACAAATTATTCCAAATTTGTGGCACAATTACGTTTTATTATGTACTCTATTTCTCCCACTCTCGGCCCCATACAGACGCACACACATACAGTACAGACACACACACACATACAGTACAGACACACACTCGCACATACAGTACAGACACACACTCGCACACACAGAAACATACACACGCACAGAAACGTGTTGTTAGCATTGCTCTGATGATTTTATCAGTAAAATAGTTTAGCAGCTTAAAAGCTACATGCCATTTCTCACTAATAACGGCGCTGTTCTTGAAGATGATTAACCTAGTTTCGCTATTGGTAGAAGCACTGCTGCCGAACACTGTTGAGAGACGCACAGACTCAGGTCATTCACACAAGCTTAATCTCTCTCTCTCTCTCTCTGTCTTATAACTTCATTATTAACTGCATTATTAGTCTGCTATCAACGGCTCAAGCCTCCGTTGCTAGGACTAAATGACATTTTGGAATTAGCAACGGAGGTGTTGGATGAGATGCAACACCTGAGATGAGATGAGATGAGATGAGATGAGATGAGATGAGATGAGATGAGATGAGATGAGATGAGATGAGATGAGATGAGATGAGATGAGATGAGATGAGATGAGATGAGATGAGATGAGATGAGATGAGATGAGATGAGATGAGATGAGATGAGATGAGATGAGATGAGATGAGATGAGATGAGATGAGATGAGATGAGATGAGATGAGATGAGATGAGATGAGATGAGATGAGATGAGATGAGATGAGATGAGATGAGATGAGATGAGATGAGATGAGATGAGATGAGATGAGATGAGATGAGATGAGATGAGAAATTAATCCTACTCACAAGAGCTTTTTGAGGAGAAAAACCAGACGAATGTCTTTAAATACAACATCTGAACAATATTTGAGGTGTGGTAACCGTAGTATAAGCTGAATAATTGACTCCGGTCCGTTGAATTATTCGGGTGTGCATTCGGGTGTACATTATTTTCAACGGCCTGTCGTCAATTATTCCTTACTTAATTCATGCTGGTTCATTATACAGTGACTAATGTTAATTCATTAAACTTATCATTTTAAAAAATGCAGTAAAATTATCGATAATTGTTCATTCATGATACCTAATTGATACCTATTAAACCTTATTGAACCTTAAGTGTTTCATATAAAATATATTATAAATAAAATTGAATGAATTTAACCTTATTGTAAAGTATTAACATAAAAGAAATCATATTTATATATTTTACACAGTACTATACAGTATATAAACAATCAAAATGATAAACCATGACCTAACAATAACCTGATTAAATACAAAATATGCCAATTAATTAACAGAATTAATTGCAATTAGTTGCATAAATCGATATTTGCTAAGAAAAGCACCCAAAATATATTTTAATTACATTACATTTAAATTACATAAATTACATTATTAAAATAAATAAAAGAGTACAATAATAATTAATGGAGAATGAGCCATTTTATATAGTATAGGGAGTTGGGCAAAGTACAGTAGTATTTAAGTAAATCCAAAGACACAAAATTCCAAATGTAATAGTGAAAGTGTGAAGTGCCTTCATGTCTGGCTCTGTGCATGTCTGAACTTCCTTTTCGGATTCTATATACTGAGAATGAAAGACCCCACTGTCTCCCACCGGGATAATTTCACAGTCCAATCAGATGTGCATTCAACTTCCTCTTTTTCACCATTGACCACCAACGCCCCACCAACTGGGAGAAAGCCAGATATCTGCATTCATCTGTATTTGCATGGAAGTGCATGGAAAGCACTTCCATCGAGCAGGTGGTGACAAGCAAGGAGAACCGAATCAAAAGAGACTGTGAATATCTCCACAAGCCTCTCACCAAGAGATAATCAGTGAGCAGCTCCTTTTCCACATTCAGATGTATTTGTTGATACACTAGAGAGTCTTAAGAGTCTCTCTAAAACTAGGTCTGTCACTTCTTAAAAAGAGAGACACACTTAGGGATATTTTTGGAACATGTACATGATCAATTTACATTGATTTTACAAGGAGCATGCAAAGACAAATGTGTTTACAACAAAACATTTCATATACAGTGGGTACGGAAAGTATTCAGACCCCCTTAAATTTTTCACTCTTTGTTATATTGCAGCCATTTG
>NW_015539876.1:474496-492259 GCF_001515605.1 Sinocyclocheilus anshuiensis
GATTTTAGCAAATGGCTGCAATATAACAAAGAGTGAAAAATTTAAGGGGGTCTGAATACTTTCCGTACCCACTGTAAATACAGAGGACAGACATACAGGACATTATATGACATAACGTTTACATATATGTATTAAACAAGCTTGAGTTGAGTGGCATTTTGATTGTAACTGCTGGTTAAGCAGTTCTCTATTTGATTGCAATATTGCTCCACATTTAAATGGTGTATTTTATAATGTGAAGAGAAGGGAGAACATGACCAGAAGAAGCAGATTGCTAAAAAGTGTATCAGAGTGTGCCCTGAAACAGACTCCCTAAGTGTCACTTAAGCTACCACTGGCCACAGCTTTCCCTGAAGAGTGAGAGTACATGAAAGGCTATAAACATCTGGACATAAAGCTAGGGGATTGACTCTTGCACCAGGGCACTCTTGGGTAATTTTGCTGTTAGCAATACTAGCTTTGACGTAGAGGGGGAAAAAAATTCCCTGAAAGAGTCTGGTGCTCATCGCAGCTTATTTTGGCAAAGAACTGCCCACTTAGGAAGAGACCACCTAAACAAAATATCAAGTATATAGTAGACTATAAAAAAATGATAGACTAGCATAAAAAAATTCACTTTACAATAAGGTCCCTTTACTTAACAGTAGTTAAAATTAAGTCTAAAATGAACAATTATCAGTGAGCACTAACAATGAGCATTTCATATGACTACAGTATTTATTAGTCTTTGTTTACGTTAGTTAATAAAAATACAACTGTTTATTGATCCATTCATGTTAGCATATTAGTAAATGTTAAAATAAACTAAGATTAATAAATGTTTTTAAATGATTCTTTCATTGTTAGTTCATGTTACGTAATGTAGTTAACTAATGTTAACAAATGGAACCTTATTGTAGTGTTACCAAAAATTCATTAAAATACTGGCATGAGTAAGCATGTCTCTTTAAATGTTTTTATAGAAAAGACACCAAAACGGCAGAAAATGTGCATGGAATTTGAGCTCAATTTCATAACACAGTTGGTCGCAAAAGAGTCTCTATTTTGTAATAAAAGGTGTGGAAAAATAAATTTGTGCCCAACACAAATACCTGAAGAACTCCATGAAGGAAAATCCATAGCCATGCTGTTCAGCAATCCCAGCACACACCACATTTGCAGATGCTCCAATCAGTGTCCCATTTCCTTTTGAATCGAAAGAGAAGGAAAAAAAAGAATGATCATCTTGGACAAATCTGATAGCCTAAATAAACATAGACATTCATTTATTTTTAATGAAAAAAAGAATTTGCCTAGTGAATTCTTCCATATATACTCTATCCAATCACTCGAGTCTGCCTTGAGAGAGAGAGAGACTTGAGAATTTGTAAATGTTTAAATAGCACTATATGTCCTCTACAAATACAACACTGTACAAACACGGATCTTTATAAATGAATATTAGAATTGAATTGGTGTCAATGTGCACAGCAGATTTTGTTATACTGATTGCAATTTAAAGTTCTCCACTGTGTGCAATCACTTCTGTTAGAGTACCAGCAATGAAATGACCTTCAGTGCTAAATTGCAGGAGGTGATTTAGCAAGGGTTTTCTTTTGAAGTACCTGCTTTTGAAATGCATGTCCCAACTCAAATCACAGGCATGATAGCTTTCTGATGAAGGACAGAGGTCATCACTTCATCAATAGCATGTCTAGAAAAATGTACTCTGGAGAATCTAGATGTGTTCTTCAATTTACTGTCCCGCGATCCAAGTTATATTTTGAAAAATAAAATATGTTTATATTTTGTCTTTGATTTAAATTTGTCATAAACAATGAAATTCCATCATAAAAATATCAAAATATATTTTTTAAAATTTTGAAAATCTGGAGTTTGAAACGATCATTGCATATCAATTACGCAATTGTACAGTAATTATATATAGAGAGACATAAAAAAAAAAAAAAATGATGCGTCAACATCACATTTTCAATTTAACGACTAAATGCCTTATAAATTTGAACAATTTAAAATTCTAAATGCAGTTTACACCCATCAATTTGTCTTTTCCTAAGAGACATATTTCTTAAAGCGTGTTGTTTGGCCTTGTAGAAGAATGGTCTTCATATGAAATGTTCACATCTTGAAAGATGTCAGCGTTACAACAAAACCAGAAGCCTGCCTTAGCATTGCATGGATCAATACTAGAGCTAACACATCTCCTTTGATTAGGCAGTAGGACTGCCACATCTCTCTCCATGTCCTTAGAGCCAAACAGGCAATGAGGCATTTTCAGATGGCCTTGTAAGCACACTACATTCCTAAATGTAGAGCGATCTGTTGTTCACTGTGGTGCTTTAAAAGCCAGTGAGGAAGAAGTTAGAGGCATTGAAAAACTACAGCTTATTAAGGTTGACACAATGTAATAAAAATAAACTTTTTTGAATCACTAGTTTGAATTGCTAATTATATATCACAGATACATTTAGGCAAAGCAATTACTTCTTCGCCTCTATAGGAGGTGGTTTGCAATTCAAATGAAACGCTACAAATGATGTCTTTTAAAGGCATAGTATTCATTGCAGTTCATCAACCCACTTGAACCAAGTTTGCTGTAATGGCATGTTTTTTTAAAAACACTTATACTGAATAATATAAGAGAGACAAAAATGTAACTGACCTCCAAGGCAAGCTCCCATTGCCAATGCAAAAATTAGAGGTTTGACTGGTAGGTTGACATCAGCATCTTGACTAAGGTTTATAAGCACAGGAATCTGTGAAAGAAAAAAAAAACACATCAGATAAATATATCATATGTAGTGTGTATATGAGAGAGACAGACAGACAGACAGACAGATAGACAGATAGATAGATAGATAGATAGATAGATAGATAGATAGATAGATAGAGTATTTATTAGTCTTTGTTTACGTTAGTTAATAAAAATACAACTGTTTATTGATCCATTCATGTTAGCATATTAGTAAATGTTAAAATAAACTAAGATTAATAAATGTTTTTAAATGATTCTTTCATTGTTAGTTCATGTTACGTAATGTAGTTAACTAATGTTAACAAATGGAACCTTATTGTAGTGTTACCAAAAATTCATTAAAATACTGGCATGAGTAAGCATGTCTCTTTAAATGTTTTTATAGAAAAGACACCAAAACGGCAGAAAATGTGCATGGAATTTGAGCTCAATTTCATAACACAGTTGGTCGCAAAAGAGTCTCTATTTTGTAATAAAAGGTGTGGAAAAATAAATTTGTGCCCAACACAAATACCTGAAGAACTCCATGAAGGAAAATCCATAGCCATGCTGTTCAGCAATCCCAGCACACACCACATTTGCAGATGCTCCAATCAGTGTCCCATTTCCTTTTGAATCGAAAGAGAAGGAAAAAAAAGAATGATCATCTTGGACAAATCTGATAGCCTAAATAAACATAGACATTCATTTATTTTTAATGAAAAAAAGAATTTGCCTAGTGAATTCTTCCATATATACTCTATCCAATCACTCGAGTCTGCCTTGAGAGAGAGAGAGACTTGAGAATTTGTAAATGTTTAAATAGCACTATATGTCCTCTACAAATACAACACTGTACAAACACGGATCTTTATAAATGAATATTAGAATTGAATTGGTGTCAATGTGCACAGCAGATTTTGTTATACTGATTGCAATTTAAAGTTCTCCACTGTGTGCAATCACTTCTGTTAGAGTACCAGCAATGAAATGACCTTCAGTGCTAAATTGCAGGAGGTGATTTAGCAAGGGTTTTCTTTTGAAGTACCTGCTTTTGAAATGCATGTCCCAACTCAAATCACAGGCATGATAGCTTTCTGATGAAGGACAGAGGTCATCACTTCATCAATAGCATGTCTAGAAAAATGTACTCTGGAGAATCTAGATGTGTTCTTCAATTTACTGTCCCGCGATCCAAGTTATATTTTGAAAAATAAAATATGTTTATATTTTGTCTTTGATTTAAATTTGTCATAAACAATGAAATTCCATCATAAAAATATCAAAATATATTTTTTAAAATTTTGAAAATCTGGAGTTTGAAACGATCATTGCATATCAATTACGCAATTGTACAGTAATTATATATAGAGAGACATAAAAAAAAAAAAAAATGATGCGTCAACATCACATTTTCAATTTAACGACTAAATGCCTTATAAATTTGAACAATTTAAAATTCTAAATGCAGTTTACACCCATCAATTTGTCTTTTCCTAAGAGACATATTTCTTAAAGCGTGTTGTTTGGCCTTGTAGAAGAATGGTCTTCATATGAAATGTTCACATCTTGAAAGATGTCAGCGTTACAACAAAACCAGAAGCCTGCCTTAGCATTGCATGGATCAATACTAGAGCTAACACATCTCCTTTGATTAGGCAGTAGGACTGCCACATCTCTCTCCATGTCCTTAGAGCCAAACAGGCAATGAGGCATTTTCAGATGGCCTTGTAAGCACACTACATTCCTAAATGTAGAGCGATCTGTTGTTCACTGTGGTGCTTTAAAAGCCAGTGAGGAAGAAGTTAGAGGCATTGAAAAACTACAGCTTATTAAGGTTGACACAATGTAATAAAAATAAACTTTTTTGAATCACTAGTTTGAATTGCTAATTATATATCACAGATACATTTAGGCAAAGCAATTACTTCTTCGCCTCTATAGGAGGTGGTTTGCAATTCAAATGAAACGCTACAAATGATGTCTTTTAAAGGCATAGTATTCATTGCAGTTCATCAACCCACTTGAACCAAGTTTGCTGTAATGGCATGTTTTTTTAAAAACACTTATACTGAATAATATAAGAGAGACAAAAATGTAACTGACCTCCAAGGCAAGCTCCCATTGCCAATGCAAAAATTAGAGGTTTGACTGGTAGGTTGACATCAGCATCTTGACTAAGGTTTATAAGCACAGGAATCTGTGAAAGAAAAAAAAAACACATCAGATAAATATATCATATGTAGTGTGTATATGAGAGAGACAGACAGACAGACAGACAGATAGATAGATAGATAGATAGATAGATGCAAAATGCCCTGATCATAATTCTCATAGGCAATGTATTTGAATAATGAAAAATTAAGCAATGCCTATTACAAACAACCATCTGTCAGGAACCAAACATTGTGGATGTCAGGGTCACAGAGAATGTTATATTCAAATATTCTGACAGCCGTCCAACCTATTAGCAGATTGAGTCATATTCTTCTGCTCCACAAGTCAAGAACAAGAAAATCAGTAGTTGATGACATTAGATTACTTTGCCATATTTCTCTCTTTTTGCACAAACACAGAGCTTGAATAAACAGCAAATGAAAATCTCATGAAACAGCATGTATGATCCAAGCATCACTGCTTTGGCACAGGCATGAAATGTACATGGATATAAACAAGACAAAAACACTCCACAATGGCTATAGCCATCAGTGCTTAGCATGAGAATATAATGGTAAGAAGCAGGGAATGGATCCCTGTGGCGACAACAACAAATATGCATGCATACATTTCTCAAGGCACATAAGCATTCGATCTTCCCACCAGTGTAGCATAATTTAAAGATTGCATATTTGCAGAAAATGTCTTCTGCCTCGAAGATTTCTGCATGTAGCCACTTGTCTGCTACACACTGGCCTCCCAGCTAACAGCGGCTTCAGCTGCAATCGACTAGAATAAATTACACAGCACAACTGTGATTACATTTTCTACTACATTTGCCATCCGGCTCATTCAGCTGTGGCATCGCCAGCGTGGATGGGAGGGCACCAGGAGCCAAAGCAACCGTACACTTGTGTTGACAAGAAAATAGCAGTTTTATGTTTGCAGTGGAGCGCAAATAGCAAATTTTTAATCTGTGTGGAAAATCCTAACTTGACACAGGTGGCATGGAAACATTTTTACAGATATCACACATGCTCTCTGTTATCATAACTCTGCAATCATAAATATTAGTATATTTATTATATTATTAAACTTTCATTTTGTTGTCTACACATGAACAGCTACTGTGTAATAAGTTACAGTATATGGGGACATTTGTTCTTTTATGGAGGTGTAGACATAAGGACTATATTTAGGGGATAATCTATAGCAAGTGTGTTTTTAATCACAAAGTAATCATGGCCATGGTCACCTTGAAAGGATTTATTTTGCAAAAACTAACTATTATCACACTTATTTAATAGATTCTTACCTAACAAATATCATAATAAATGGAAAATATATTTAACATATATTGACATAAACTACGATTCAATAATTTAGTTTTTGAAAGAAATTAACACTTTGATGCAGCAAGCAAGCATTTAATTGATCAAAAGTGACAGTAGAGATTTTTTGTTAAAAATAAATGTCTATTTTAAATAAATGCAGTTCTTTTGAACTTTTTATTCATCAAAAAAAGTGACAATGAAGATTGGAGTAATGGCTGCTGAAAATTCAGCTTTGCGGTCACAGGACTAAATTACATTTTAATATATTTTCATGAAAAATGGAAAACAGCCATTTAAATGTCATTGTTGTCAGTCAGATTCAGATATGCTGGTTCTCACCAGGCAATTCTTTTGGGATTTTTTGTAGATCAATTTCAGGATCCCCACTTAGGGCTCCTGAAAATAAAACATCAATTGTGGTTTAAAGATTTACCACAAAGATAGAACCTTAGGTTATCAAGGTTAAGAACGGTCAATAATAACTTTCATTAAATCCCACAAGCACTTTGATCCAGTTTACTTACTGCAATTACAGAACAATCATTGGCAAGTCACCCAACAAATAGCCATGGAAACAAAAGGAGATCGACAAACATGGTGAGCAGGGCCATGACTGCAGCCATGTATATGTCCTATATAATCCCTTACAGATGAGAACAGGCAGGGACAGAAGTAAACAGCTTCTAGACACTGTATTGATCTTCAGATCAGATGTTCAGTGCTCCATGTGGATGTCAGTGATTGTGTGACGTTTGAAAATATATAGAATACTCAAACCGAACACGCTATGCCTGATATGTGGACCTAAACATGGCAAGCCAATTTAAAATTGCTTTATACATGGTGTGATTTAGAGTCAATACTTCAAGCAATTTAAACGTCTAACCACAGAAATTTGTTGCTCAGACCAGTATGAATTTCCATGAAAGTATATTCAGGTTAGTTAAATGGTCTTTCCAATGAAGCTGGTGGACCAAATGATGCTTGATGATGGTTAATCTAGTTATGAAGTCTTGTGGGGAGACCAGCATACCAGCATTCAGACCACACAGGGAAGTTAAAAATAACTGAATTCATGCTAATTTTTAGTAGAGTCAGAAACAGGCCCATTCTGTGCTCTACATTAATGAAGTGTGTGTCTAACGGCATGGTCTTTTTAGTCCAGCTTCAGATTGTGAGAGAGCACTACTGAGAAGTCTTTTTCTGTATTTATACAGTGATGGGGCCAGCAAAATCAATGCGATCCACTACCACCACAGGTATATGCTGAGCTCAAATACATTTCACCCTGTTTATCTCTCCTTTTTTGACAGAGCGAATGAAAGAGACAGACAGTGAGCAAGAATAAGACAAAATAGGACAAGAGTTGCAGGTTCCAGTGGCTAACATGTCATCCAACAACTGACTAGTCAAACACAGTGAGATCTTTATGCAAACACGTCCTAAGAAATATATATAATCGGGGTCATTTTGACTACTGGACTAGTATTCAGCTAGTTGTTCCTTACAACCTAACAACTTTGCCTAACTAGTTGCCTAACCTAACAACTATCTAACCCTAACCTTCTGCCCATCCCTACTACACACAAGGTGAGAAAGGAAGCAAAAGAAAGTAAGAAAAGAGGACAAAATAGACAGATCAAATTAAACCTGTGGAAAACGCTGGAGAAGGAGGAAATGAAAAAAAGTCTTTTGAAATGCTAAGTGATTTCTGGAGTGACTTGTCTATTTCATCTGCCCTGCATTCTTCCCTTCTGCTCATTTGGTGCCATGTTCATCATATCAGCTCACAGCACGTGTTCCTTCATGATGCACATGATTCATGTGCTGCTCTGACAGCACATCACCACTCACTACTGATTCTCACATGTTTCGGTTGACTATAGAGGATAAGATGCACTATTTTCACCTATTTGTCAACAGAACGTGGGTAGTTGACACGACATGTCAAGCAGTGATGGCAGTATCCTCCAGTGAGACATGCCATTCTAAAACTATTTGAAAAAGCATATTTCTAATCATACAACATCACTAGTCTTCTACTTTGTAAACAATAAATATTGTTACAATAGTGATGAGACATTTCACGTTCTACTTTGTTTGCAGGGGTTAAATTGAAAGAACTCTCAAATCTGGCGGCGATTCAGGCTCCCTATAGGCAAGATATGACAGTCCCTCAAGTTAAGGGACTCCAGTCATTATCATTACATAAATTGCTTCAGAATCATCCAAGACCCTCCTGGCTCACATCAGAGGCCTGATAAGCTTGTCTTATTTTGTGATAATGATCAAGTGACTGCATATTACGCATTACATAACTTCTTGTTCACAGAACTGTTGTATAAAAGACTTTGCCTAAGCCTATTGCAGGGAACATCAAAAAGGTGATTAAATAAAGTGAAATTTAAACAAAATGGTGAGCAATTTCAGCATCTAATAATATATATTTTTATATATTAATGTCAATTTATTTTTACAAAAAATAATTTTATTTAAATGAATAATTTAATTGAATATAATTTTAATTGCATCACAAAAACAATTAAAATCTTGAAAAAATGTATCATGGTATCCACATAAATATTAAGCCACACAACTATTTTCAAAATTGATAAACATAGGAAATGTATTCCTCTAATATGCAAATCAGAGGATATTAGAGCGTATTAGAGGAATAAATTACATTTTAAAATATAGAAAAGTTTTTTTTTATCAAATAAAGGCCTTCTTTCAAGTCCAAGTACTAAAAAAGGCCATTGTACTAAGATGTCAGACAAACTAGAGTGAGATTTAGAGCTAGTTTTGTTTCACCATATCTTTGTGTTTGTGTGCAAATGCCTGAAGGAGTATGTCTGTTCCTTACCATAGTGGCAGTGAAGGGAATGTTGTCTATAAGAGAGGAGGCCAGTGCTGAGACCCACATGACCAAAATGATGGCGATGGCCAACCGCTCATCCTCTGGTACTGCCTGGGAGAGAAGATAACAATAAAATATGTCACAACCAAACGCACGCACACACAGGCACATAGATGCCAACACAAAGGTGGGAGGGTTTGCAGACAATGTGTTCATGACACAGTCACATTGGATTCATTATTTCAAGCTCTGTTGCTTTCATAAACCGAAACACACAACAACACATGTACACAAACAGACATAAAAACACACTCTCACCATATGCCTGTTTTCAATCCAGCTATAACGTATGTGAAAACGCACCGTAGCTTTTTCATAAGCATGTAAGAATGCTGTTTATTAGAACACGGTTTTATTTCAGTCATTTCCCCACTATTTCTCTCTTTGGTTGTTCATCTACATGGTCAGATTTTGGGGGTCCTGGTGCTGCTGATTGGATTGAATGCATCAGAGCCCCGCAGCAGCACCTGTCATGAATAATTACTGTGATTGTAAAAGGCCCACACAGCAAACACAAACTGACAGGTCTATCAGAGTGTGATCGCCAGCCAGGCAGAGCTGGACACTTCCAGACCTCTGGAAATCTCTCTATTTATGGCCCACACAGCCCTACTATTGGATCAAAGATAACAATAATTTAAGCCAGCCACATTATTTAATGAGGTTCATTTGGCTGATTTACATTGTTTTTTTGTTTTAAGTGTGGTAATGCAAGCTCTTAGAATTATGGTCCATGTATGAAAGAAGATATAGAGTAAAACAGCACCCATCCACTTTTTCAGGAGCCTTGGTTTTTCCCAGAGATTTTTTGAAGTCTTTGTTCAGGAGTTAAAAACCATGAACCAAATCAACCAGCAACGAGGTGAATCACAACATTATAAATTTTAATTTAAAGCAAAAATGTATTTGAAAATTAGTCAAAATGACAAAGGTACAAGAGTGTACTTAACAGCTTTAACTACAGCTCCATGAAGCACTGCGCAAGACATAATCAAAAAACAGTGGAGAAATATAAAACTACTGACTTAAAGACAATACTAATAGAGAAACGACATAATTTGTGTTCATTTTGTATTATATAATAATATTTAATAAGATTCTTTCTTTGCATTGATGGTCCCATGGAACCCAAATGTGACCAAATGTTCTTTATAGTGAAAAAAGGTTCTTCTGATTATTGAAATATTCTTCACACTAAGAAAAAAAATGGTTCTTTTAGGAACGGTTCGCAGAAAGGTTCTTGCATCCAAACCCCCTTTTGGAACTTTTATTTTTAAAAGTGCACTGAAGTAGTTTGAGAGAGTAGGGATACAGATTCTATGTCATTTGCAGTAGTTCATGGGAAATGGGCAGGCAATAAAGAATTCCTTTTTCACAATTGGTTTAATGCGATTCTCTGATTTGCACAATCATTGGGTAATTTAGTTTCTCAACAGGAATCCTGTTGTTAAAACAATTATTTAAAAAATACATTGAAATAATGCGGGCTGATGGGCATGTACTGTCAATTAAGAACCTTGTACTGTAGCTCACAGTACAAGTGTTAAAAATCAATCCTAAAATGAATGGGATTTTTACTTTCAGCCACCCACTGTTGGCACTTCATAGTAGGTTAAGCTGCTGCATAATATACAGACCTTGGACAACAGTGAAGGACTATCTAAATAAAAAGGTAATTGCAACTTTATATCTAAAAATTTTATTTTATATATCAGAAAGTAACTTTTTATTTCACAATGACCTTATATTTCGCAAATGCAGCTTTGTTTCTTATAATTGCAACTTTATATTTTGCAGTTCAAACATCATGTTTTACAATGTGACTTACAATGTCTTTATTCTTATTTTTATTTTTATAATCTGTCTTTACTCTGAGGCAGAAACAGACCTTTCCCTCAAAATCCGATCATGAGTGGTCACAGGAGACACATCTGAGGCATGTTACATCAAGGTGTAAACAGCATGTGTCGCCTTCCCACTTGTGATCGTATCACATACCTTATACCTGTATCATATACCACATACATATTTTAATACCACTTTTTGGATAGATTTTGTGCTGATTACATAACACCTTTAGTGAGTCGAGCACCAGAGCAACACAGACAGCCCATGCAAATATAAATTCCTAGTGAAATCCCCCCAAAGTATTAAAGTATCAAATACTTCTGGAGCAAATACTCACTTTTATCAACACTGCTGTCTGCTCCCCGATGTAGTCGATGAGCTGCAGCTGGGCTAGGGCCTTAATAATACACCAAAGAGAAAAATCAAGCCATAGACCAGAAACCAAAACAACAGACATTTAACCTGACAGTTCTGATTTTCCATCTTTTAAACAATGGAAGTGGAATATCAGAATTCATCTATTTTTGTCTCAGCGCTTGCAGTACACACTGGTATGGAGTGACTGTGAATGTTGGCTCTGCTATAGAGGGCAAACAGTTTATCTTGGAGCAGTTTAAGCTCCCCACTGGGCCCAAGGTGTATGCTTCCCTGTGTGAATACTGTTCTCCTAACAAAATAAAGGATTAAACCAACACAAACAGCAAACCCAGCATTTCTGCTGCTGACATGCTCACTTTCTCCTTACTTCGACTCCCAATCTCAAGTCACCCTCTTTCTCCTTCTTTATTTATGAATGTGATAGATAAAAATAAACATAAAAATGGCCTATTATATACACTATTAATATTGTGGGGGGGGGTAAATAAAAAATAGATATAGATATATAATAAAAATGTATAGATAGATATATAGATGGATAGATAGATAGAGATTAAAATAAGAAAGAAGAAATAGAACACTTTTTCTTACAATAATTAATAAAAATCTCATTTAACTTTTTTTTATTTAAATCCTATTTTGAGGGAATTTTAAAGGGGTCATATGATGCAGCTAAAAAGAACATTATTTTGTGGGGGCAGGTTAGAACGAGCCGTTTTAGGTAGGCGTGGTTGACTCTTAACTTTTATAAATATCTCTTTGGATTTGAGACTTTAGTCTTTGCAACTTTACAGATCTTCTTTATGCACCAAGAGCTTGTAACACTCCAAAAAAAAAAGGAAAAATGTAAATAGCATCGTATGACCCCTTTAATGTTTATTTTATTATTGCATTTTTTGGTTGCATTTAAAAAAATTAATTTTAGGGGGCACGTTAGAGGCATGACAGGCTCCGAACTAGCATCCAAAACAACATGGGCCGGTGACCAGCTAAACTGATCTTGGTAAACAATGACTAGCCATTACTATGATGTAATAGATGACAGAACATTGGGATATGTGGGCGTTTGTTGAGCATTACCATACCTCCATAAGCACAAACAGAGCAGCAAAGAACAACAGGGTGGCCCATTCCACTCTGTGAAGTATGATCTCGAAGTCCTGAATGTCAGCCAGCACCAGTAACCACAGAGCCCCCAAGATAGCGATCCAACCTGAGGGACAAAACAGTACATATCAAGCCGAGATCACTGGAAAAGAACCAAGAACACTGTTCACACAAACATTTTATTTCCTGTTGTTGCACGTAAAGGTTTTAAGATAATGGAATCCTGGAAAACAGCAGACTGGTGGTTAATGCAATGCATCAATCATATGTTATGTCTCTATCTATCTTGCCTTCCCATGACCACAAACACTTTCTCATCAGCCGACCACAGTGTTCCTAAATCTGGTATTCCACTCACACAAAAAAACATTCAGCGGGAGAGAGACCAAACAGCGGCATTCAATTAGAAACACAGTCCAGCCACCGCTCAAACGGACTCATAATCACTCTGCACATCAATATACCGACACCACAGGTAGTCTGCAACGCCACAATGGACTACAGGCTGTCAGGGCATAAGAATAATAAGCCAGTTACTGGAAAGCCTTCATTAAAGGCTTCTGTGATGTGTCCGACACTGATCCAAGTATCTCAGTCTAAATAGATGATGGGAATCGCAAATACAACATAAACAGAACATAAAAGTGCTGGTTTCCCTGAGAGAGGATATCATATTAATTAATTCTGTATGCTTTTTTATATGTTTGAGAAGTCTCTTATGCTCACCAAGGCTGCATTTATTTGATCAGAACCACAATAAAAACAGTAATATTATGAAATATTATTATGATTTTAAATAACTGTTTTCAAATATATTTTAAATGTTATTTATTCCTGTCATGGAAAAGCTGCATTTTCAGCCACCATTACTTAGTCTTCAGTGTCTCATGATCCTTCAGAAATCATTCTAATATGCCAATTTGCTGCTCAGGAAACATTTCTAATTATCAATTTTGAAAACAATAGTGCTGCTTAATATTTTTGTGGAAAAAGGGTGATACTTTTTTTTCTGGATTATTTGATAAATAGAAAATTCAAAAGAACAGCATTTATATGAGATAGACATTTTAGAAATATATTTTTGTGTTCCACAGAATAAAGAAAAACGTACAAGTTTGAAACAACATGAGGGCAAGTAAATGATGGCTGAATCTTAATTTTTATGTGAACGTTCCCTTTACACTGTACAATATAAGCAAAATAAAAGTCAACCTGTGCCACAGTTTATTTTAATCCACTCAGTCTAAAATATCTATCAAGAATGGAGGTGAAATATAAAAGGACATTAGCTGGTCTGAACATTGTGCATGCTGTCATGAAATACTGCCAGAAATTTTACCACTGATTAGGTGATGACGTACTGTTTCCCAGAAGCCTCTGGGATTAAAAACATACGCAGCGTGTCAGGGACAAAATGTATGAGTCACTAAAGTGAGATGGATAATACAGCAGGATGCGGACCAGTGGTATACCACGCCATCACATGCGGTGGTAGAAGTCCATCATAATGAGTGTGCCATTTAGACATCAGGACTGTGCACAGCTAATGCGTTACATCTCAGCCTTTGACCTTTACTATAATAGACACAGAAAAACAAGCTTTATTCTGGACCTGTGTATTACATGCAACTGTTTGACGCTGACGGTTTAAAAAAAAAAAAAAGAGACTGCAAATGTCTACAAACGAACAGGAGCCATTAGCCCAGTTAATGTATGCTTACACACTGGGAGAAACATTTACAAGCAGTAAAATTAGAGTTTGAAACGAACTTAAGTGCAGGTAGTTGATTATCTTCTCTAGGTTGTATTTTACTGGAGCACCATTAAGCGGACATTCATCGTAGCATTCAGATAAAATGTTTCCTGAAAATAATACTGTGTTTGTCATCATTTCCCAAAACAAAGCAGTGAAAGGGAAAATTTCATTTCTTGTTATTTTGCATTTATTTATTGTGCATTATTAATCTTTCTATTGAATATTAATCTTCTGTGTACTCAGAAAACAAATATGAGAGGGAAAGGAAGAGTGGATGATGTTCGTTTGGTTTAGCTTAAATGAGTGTGTGTTGGCCTTGAGTCAAAAGCAGGAACAAGTAGTGAGTCTTTGAAGCAGCATGTGTTGAGCAGACGGTCATGTACACCACACATTATAAAAGCTTTGGGGCCGAAATGACATTTATTTTTCATATAATAAGACAGAGCCTTCCTCTGGACAATCAGGAACCAGATCCTGTCATGGTGTTCAGTGGAAATGGTGTGTCACAATCCTAAAAGGAAAATGGGTCGCAGATCTGGGGAATAAATGCTAAATACAAACAATAAACTTACTAATTTTATAGAGTAAAAAATTCTCCTTTGTTGATTTTTTGGCACAATTTCATCAGTCACATGGTAAAAGCTAGCAAAAGTATGTTCCAACTTAAAAACGGCCACATTCTTGCAAATGAAATGAGTAAAATCTGGGTCCTCAAGCAAAATCATTTGCCATAACCAGTGCTTGGGCCTAGGCCTGGGCGATAAAACGGTATCGATATTTATCGATGGTACACCCTCTTTGATAACGATAGACATTTTTTTCGATATAGCGCATGACATAGGCACGTGCTATGAGTGACGCAGACTGCACGCACAAGCACGAACACATGCTGAACTGAGTGCTGTGCCTGCCTGTGATGAGGTATGTTAGATTTATATAAAATCTAACCCACTCAAAGAAGGATAACAAATTACTGAGCAATTATCTAAAGACCCCGCTTTCAGCAGGCTATTTCCTGTTAGCCAGCCAGAGGCTTTGGACTTTAGCCAGCAATGCCAGTGTGTGAAGTGCCTCTATTAAAACAAGCTGGACAATGGTCAAACAGTTACTATTCAAGCTTCTCAAATTTAGCACAAAACACTACACATGCATGCACACATACTTTTGGGATTATGACCAACACTGGTCAGTAAATGCTGCAACAAACCGATACGCTATAAATCATAGCAGAGGGGGTGACAGTATGCTTCCAATTCTAGCTAAATTTTATTAAACAGGTGAGTGCTGAAGACTGCCCGTGGGAAATCATTTAATAAGGGATGAGAAGGACGAACAGAGGAAGAGCCAAAGACAGGAAGAAAAAGAACAGAAGAAGGCAGAGAAGAGACCAGCTGCACAGAGGACACAGATGTACTGTAATTGTGGAGGAGAATTCATTAACATAAAGTTTAAACAAAACTGGTTTAAACAAGGTAAAGAACAAGGTAAATGAGGTAAAAGGCAATGGTGTTCAGAATAGCCAGATGATAGAAGACAAAGTTATGTAACAGGAAGTCTATTAATTTTAAAAAACAATGTGAATTGTTTCAATCAGAATGGAGTTGGTGGAAATTTATAGACGAAACTGCAACATACAAAGTTGAAATCGAATTGTAAAAATGTAAGTGACAAGCATAATTCAAATATCTGTTATACCCCTCTTTTTTGGTTGATACCCCAAAGATGGATATGTAAACATAATTACAAAAATTGTAATTTATTTCCAAAATTAAGCTCCTGTTTTCCCTTCAGAGTCTTTGAATATGCTCTGATCTAATGAAAACCCAAGAGAAAGAAAATGATGCTTTAAAACTGTGATTAAAAAGTTTGTTTTGGTTCTCATAAGATTAGAAAAAGTCAAGAAGCATCAGTTTGATACTTAAATAAGCATGTTTTTTGAGATAATAAAAGGGCTTCTGGGTCCAACAAAACATGGGGGCTGACAACTTTCACGTCACTTGGATACCTTAAATATTCCTCACAGTCAGCCACCTCAATAAGTAAACTAGTATTACATATAATATATACTGTATATTATATATACTGTGCATCTTTTCTTTAGAAGTGAAGCATATTCACTGATTTGGATGGCACAAATACACACACTCTAGCACTGTAGTCCATGCATGGTGTGAAAAGAATCCCAGACAGTTTTGTCACAACACAAGTCCAAAAAAGTAACTTTTGATTTGCTTTTCGCTTCAATGTTTCCCCACGGCATCCAACGGAAGATGGAGGAGGAACTGAGGGCCTTCAGCCTGGGAGGTTCATTCATCATACCCAAAACAACACAGGCATTCTGGCCCATTGAGTGAGACACAAACACCACCTCATCATGTTCTTAATTTTAAAGCAAATGTGTTTCCACAAGCACCTTCCTTATAAAGAACTCTCTCTCGCTCTCAGAATTTTCTTGGAAAAAAAATGAGCTGTTGTGTGTTTTCTACTTTGATTAATCTTCCACCGTTTCCTCATTCATTGTTTGGTGGTACAGCTTTTGTGCTGCCCAGGAGATAAATTATGCCTGGATCTTAACTTATTTATTCATAAATAAATGACCATATCAAGAGATGAGTTACATTAGTAATATTTAATATGCATGTGGACCTTAAACGTAATCATTTCCTCATTTAAAAAGTTTTACCCTCAAATAAATTAATAATACTTTAAAGTTGCACTACAGAAGAGATTTTGGTTAAAAATTAACAAAAAGTATACCTCAAACCATCAGATTTATCATTCTGCAGCAGAGCAGTGGCAAAGCACAACCCATGTAAAGAAATAATTTTGCAAGTAACCTGCTATTTTATGTTTCAAACAGAGATGATGATGATAAAGTTTCAAAGAGCATCTTTAAAGTCCCCCAGTAGTGTATGTTGAATTGTAGTTTATGTTGTTTATTTGTCTATGTGATGTTTTTAATATGCTTTTAGACAAACCATGTGCCAATCTATTCATCTACACCATTGCTGAGTATTTTCTCCTTAAAGGGGTCATAGGATGCCCATTTTCCACAAGTTGATATGATTCTTTAGGGTCTTAATGAGAAACGCTACTGTCAATCAAACTATCGTGGGAGGGCCTGTCTGTGTGACGTCACCGGGCGTGTCTCACATTCCTGAAAAGTGAAGCTGCGGGCTCTTTGATTGCCCCCTGGTGGCTGGCTGCAGGACAGGTCATAAACCCTGCCCTCTCCATGTAAACGAACGGCACTTGAGTCAAAATAAAAAAATGAATTACACTTCCAATACAATTTTCCGAAAGATGGTTTTGGTCATTTAAGGTAGGCTAGTTGTTATCACGCTGATATATGTTCAATTGTTCGTTTTTGTGATAAGTTTGATTTTAGCTAGTAATTTGATGCTATAAAAAACGGGGCGTGTCGTTATAGTTGATTGGGTCTGCGGGAGTTTGGGCGGGAGTTTGATACCGCGGCTCCACCTCATGACACTACTGCGCAGACTCTGGCTCCAAACAAATCTCTACTGCGCAG
>NW_015539876.1:492288-501050 GCF_001515605.1 Sinocyclocheilus anshuiensis
TGGCAGCGGCCATACTGAGATGCTTTGGCTTCACTTTTCTATAGATAAAGGAATAGGATCCATCTTTTATTACAGTCTATGGACGTCACACAGACAGGCATCTGAGATCGGCTCAATTTGAGAAAAGGGTAAAGATTTTAGTAGATTAACAAAAAAACACGATGGATTTTTATAATTTTAGGGTGGTTGTGTACACACACTGCAAACACACATTTCAGTTCAAACAACTTGTAAAAGTGCATGTAGCATTATATGACCCCTTTAAAACTGTAGTTTCCCAATGGCAGTCCCAGAAATGCAGTTTGAAACAGTCCTCGGTTTGCTACGTCACAAATCCAATAACTAATCACGTCAAGGGATCGATTCCTATCACTAGCATGCAAAATATATCAATACCAGCGCAAAACCAAAAATAAATTAGAGCAAAAAACCCAAGAAGCTGTGGTTTAATGTGAATTTAGAACTGCTAACTTGCATTATAACCTGTGGCAACAGTATAAAAGTAGCCCGGAGTCAGACCCACCTCTCCCACATCGGCGTCTGCACTTCACACGCGTATGCTCGCGGGCGCGAATTAAGAATCACAAACGGCTGCATTCGAGTCTTCAAGGCATTTTAGGACACAGCATCGTCAAGTAAGTAACTTTAATTAAAGGGGTCATATGATGCGATTTCAATTTTTCCTTTCTCTTTGGAGTGTTACAAGCTCTTGGTGCATAAAGAAGATCTGTAAAGTTGCAAAGACTGAAGTCTCAAATCCAAAGAGATATTCTTTATAAAAGTTAAGAGTCAGCCACTTTATCAGTCATTATCCATGTATGCCATTGTTTTGCGTTTATTACAGTTCAGTGGATCAGGAGGCGCTGGCTGGTGTGACTGAATGGAGGCGGGACTAATTTGCATATTCATAGATCAGCGTATAGTAAATGAGTCAAGGGTGTTGAGTTACATTCAAGCTATTTTAAGGCATGAGAAAATTATTTTCATTAGAAAAGACATTTAAATATGTAATTTTGATGATCAAAGATACGTTTTAAGGGATAAAATATTTGACTACAGGGGGACTTTAATAAATATAATAATTTAAAAAGGAACTAAATGATTACAGTCATTATCCATGTATGCCATTGTTTTGCGTTTATTACAGTTCAGTGGATCAGGAGGCGCTGGCTGGTGTGACTGAATGGAGGCGGGACTAATTTGCATATTCATAGATCAGCGTATAGTAAATGAGTCAAGGGTGTTGAGTTACATTCAAGCTATTTTAAGGCATGAGAAAATTATTTTCATTAGAAAAGACATTTAAATATGTAATTTTGATGATCAAAGATACGTTTTAAGGGATAAAATATTTGACTACAGGGGGACTTTAAAAGATAATGGTTTAAAACATACATTCACATGAGATAAAGACTCATGACTCAAAGACATATCCATAATAATAAAGATAATAAGGCTGCTTAATTTACAGTACATGGAGCATCGCATCATGTGGGTTGAAATGTTGAGATCACATGACCAGCCAGATACTTCTCGTTTTCACTCAAAAATTCCTTTTACCAAACACTTTCACTTGTGGAATAAATTAATCATGGCTTTCTATTTGAATAGGGTATTTTTATAATGCTTAATGAACATTTTTGCTTTATTCTAAATCTGTATCTATGCCACTAGGTGTCAGTATATTTCAGGAAAACTACCAAATCAATCAGCAACTTCAAGAAAAACTGTTGAATTTTAACTACATCAAAAAATGAATACAACAAGTTTCTAAAATCAAATGTTGGTTGTTGTTTTCTATGAGCTCTTTGGATTTTTTAAGCATGAAAATATCTTTACTTTTAGAGTAAATTCTCACACTGAGAAAATTATTGATATTTCCTTGAAATTCCATTATGACCTATATGTGAAATGTTTTGATGGACCAATAGAAATGACCTTTCAGAGCCTATTTTTTTTCTTCTAACAGCTTTTCAGTGACCTAAAAATCAAGAAAACTCCCAGACGCACTGTTACTGCTAGCATTGTTCACATAAATGTGCTAAATGTTCACCAGTAAGTCAGTTCCTGTGTGCTTCATTGCCCTCCAGCAGGTGCACTGTATCCTCGGCCATGATTAAATAATCAATATCAAAGGTCAAATGGAGTGGTGATGATGGTGATGATGGTGTCTAAGTCTAATGACAGTCATTTGCAGCCCGTGCTGTCCGACCCTGGTTTTGATCAGAACGAGGCACTGAAAAGAAATTTGAAAGCAGAACCACACCGTTTTTTCAAAATGGTAATGTACAGTGATTATTTTGTCGATCATTGCCGATTAATTATGTACACAGCTGTGGAAAGGAAAAAATACATGATTTTGTATGAATGAAGAGAAACTAATATTCATGTGTTATCTTTCCACAAGATAAACCTGTCCACAAATGAGAACTGATTATCAATACACAATCAGACCCCAACAACACAACAACCTACAGTAAGTGAGCTGTGTGGCTGGCCTTCTCTGACTGACCAACTCGTTCTCACTAATGTGTTTGGTGAAGTTCTCGATCTCATTTCCATCTGTAATTGACTTCTCATTCGCTGTATAATAAACACGTCCATAAACCAGTTCGACAAAGCTAGAACAAAAAGGAAGGCTAAACAGAAACAAAAGACTAATTTTGGGGTGAGTAATACTAGCTGTCTTATTTAATCTCACGCTACTCCATTGTTGTGGTTTTGCATTTGTGTCTTTTTCTGCATTTAAAGCCCAGCTGCAAACTATTACGACATCAACACATTGACAGGTTCATACACACACCAATTAGATCATGGGAGAAATTGTCCAGCTTTACTAGAATAGCATTTGTTTCTCTAATTTTATTCTACGAACCCTAATAGAATGCATAAAATTAAATGTTTGCTCCGTGGTCGAGGAACTGGCACATTTTTTATCATTTCAAAAACAGCGAGATATTCTTGTGATTCCATTTCCTCTGCTCAAACAGAGAGGAAACAAGCCATCATAATTATACAGTGAGGC
The DNA here is from genome assembly GCF_001515605.1 of Sinocyclocheilus anshuiensis. Lineage (NCBI taxonomy): Eukaryota > Metazoa > Chordata > Actinopteri > Cypriniformes > Cyprinidae > Sinocyclocheilus > Sinocyclocheilus anshuiensis. The sequence goes on from NW_015539876.1 coordinate 495,314, forward strand.
ATGTAAACAGCAGGGCCAGTTCAGCAATAGAAACAGATGAATCCTGATTATTTGTGTTTAACACAAATGTTTGTCTCTTGCTTACCCAGATCCAGATGTATGGCAGGAACAAAGGAGTTCAGGAAGAACATAAAGATGACCACACCAAGGACAGTCAGACACTTGACCAGGAGGATTTTATCAGTTATTCTGTGCTGTAAAAGACCATGAAAGACATGTTCAGATACAGGACAGAAAGAAACATGGCAAATACATATTATGCCCTCTAAACAGTGTTACTGTACACAGTATAGTTCAATTGATATTTAGAAACCAAACTATAATTACTATATTTTATATATATATATATTTTTTTTTTTTTTTCAAACTATTATCACTATGTCATTTTGGATAAAAAATTATCTGCTAAATGAATAAACGTAAACCTTAACACTTCTGCTGTTTATACAATTACAAAATTGTCAATTTTTCTATTTAGCATCAGCTCATAGTAATATTATGTGATAACAATTTTGTTGTATTTTTGTGACCATATCAATTAATTAATTATTATATTAATATATTATTTATTTATAATTAAATCATTATTTATCATTATTATTATGAACAAATAATAATGAGTTGCAATCCGCAGGTCTATTCTTATAGGAACACTTATAGCAGTGAAAACAATTATGCAAAATTGCAAATATTACAATGTTAATCATATAACAGTACACACAGTATAGTTAACTTTACAGGTTAACATTTACAACGTAGGAGAAACATATCTTTTGTTTGTTGATGTCAAAGGTCATGCGTCCAATTAATCTCCAATAAATGGTATTTTATCAAAAACACAAGCCAGAGTATATTACATGCAGATTCAACTGCAACAAGGCTAAATATGGTGTGTGCCAACCACAATGTGAATTTTGTAGTGAATTATTGTCTGCCAAGTGAATAAAACCATGAAATTTCAATTTATTTTTAGAAACCAAACTATAAACACTGCCTCATTTGTAAGTCACTTTGAATAAAACCATCTGCTAAATAAATAAATGTAAACGTAAATACTTTTGCAGTTTATACAATTACAAAATTGTCAACTTTTCTATTTAGTGTCAGCTCATCGTAACATTATGTGATATTTAACAATTTAGTTTATTTTTGTACAACGAAAAAAAAAAGGCAAATAAATAAATTTATTAAATTGACCATATCAATTAATTAATTAATATATTAATAAATTATTTAAAAAATAAATCATTAAATTGTTTATTATTAAATAATAATAATAATTATTATAATAATACTATCAGGGACCTGAAGCCAAAATATTTGAGAAATTGTTGAAGTTTCTTATCATATAATAAGATAACATCGGAAAGATAAGGCAGGATTAGCAGAAAGGTACATCACTTAATCAACCAGAGTCATCCTTATGCAGCTTTGTTTTACCTTTTTCTGCAGCTCTTGAATATTGTGTTCCCAGTTTTTGTCTTCCTGAGATATTTGCCTGTGAAAATAAAGGAATAAAACAGAATGAACTGTGTTAATACATCCTTTCAGCCAGCATGGACACCTGCAAATGAGTAGGAGTGGTGATTTCATGTGGTCACCCCAAACCTTTTCTACTCAGCATGTGAGGCTGTAAATGGCTTTTGTGATTATTCTATCTGTCATCAAAGCAAACCACAAGATCCACAAAACCACAAGCATAACTAATCGAATTTCTTTAGTTAAAAGAAGCATTTATAATAATACCAAAAAAAAAACAGGCTACTTTTGAGAACAAAATTATTCTGCATGATTAAAATTTCAGCTCTCTACAAGAGCTTTAGAGAGCCGACACAATTGAGAACAATTACCTACTTTTCTACAGGTTAATTATTGCTCATTTATCATCCTGGGCTTCTGGGTATGTGCTACCGTCAGACACAACAGGTGTCATGCAGTGGGAATGGATATATTTTGGCCCTAATAGGGTGTTTTCAAGTGAACTCATACCAAGAAAGACACTCATATTACATGCAATATCAAAATAGTAAAAGAAGGCTTGATAATGCATTATGTATAGCCTAATTTGTTGTTTTTCAGTTGTTTCCACCATTATGACATTTAGACAACACAAGTGAAAAACGTCCAAAAACCAGCCAATAAAACAAGAACAAAGCACAAAAATACGCTTATATTCAACATACATCCATGATTTCAAACACCATGCACGGTGTAGACAGACTGCTTGTATTTTACCCAGACAGACAAAGAAAAGAATGGATTGAGCATGAGTGTGGCACCTCTGGAAGGTCTTGAGCTTCTTGCGCAGGAGGCTTTCCAGATTGAGCACCTTCTGCATGAGAAGACACTTGACGGCAGTCTCCTCTCGGCTGGCAGGGTTAATGCGATGGGCTGTCTGCCTCCACACCAGAATCTCATGCTTCAGTTCTGCAGGGCGACACAAATCGTGACAAGATAAAGGGTTCAGCTGTAGAACAGACAAATATGAATTAAGATAAGAATTTCAAATCTATTCCAAAAAACTAGGAAGAAACAGATAAATAGGGATGTATGGTCAAACAGAGCCAATCCAGAAAAAAGAATAAGGAAGGGATAATTGTAACATTTTTGTTCGCTCATTCATTCAGAATATTATCCGTGTATGTTGTTTTGACCCAGCGGTTGTGTTCAAAACAACCCAATAGCTGGGTTTGTCCCTTTTTAACCCAGCGCTGGGTTATATTTAACCCAGCATTTTTTAGAGGACAGATAGATAGATAGATAGATAGATAGATAGATAGATAGAACGGATGAAGCACAAGCTAGGCAGTTACTGTACAGAAAGAATGGAGAAAGTATGGAAGGAGAAGATAAGGAAGAAGGAAAAAAGAAAGAAATAGGAGAGGCAAGGTTTTGCACTAGTCCTTCAGCATGCCTCCTCATGGGGAGTCTGCTAGGAAAGCTTTCCAGAAGCTAATTGACACGGGAAAAACATGCTGATCACAATAGACACAGTAATGTATCATGCCAAGGGCCTGGAAATCTGTATCAGCCACACAGCAGGTTTGATTTTTTGAAAGTGAGGCTCTGTGGGGACTTAAGGCTTTACAGAATTAGAAATTGGACTGGCATTGAGTGGTCACCATCAGGCCTAGTGGAGGTCTTTCGTTCAGACACAGCATGTTCCTGGGGAACCGGCAAACCGATCATTTAAGTTCCTGTTCCTTATAGAGCAGAGTTCTACGACTTTGCATCAGCTCCACACTGACCAGCACTCTCTCATTGTGTTAGCCACCCGAAAACCCAATGATCACCGAGCGGAGGGGAAGATTGGCATTCTGGATGGTGCTAGTCCCATGCTGATGATGTCTCAAAGACAACCCTCACAGTGTGCAAAAGCCAATGGTGTGGGAGAACATATGAAGTGTGCACTCCTGCCTTCTGAGAAAGAAATCACTTCTTTTTTTTTAAGTTGCTTGTTTCTCATCTTGCTTTATCTCTAAAATGACAGGCATAACACATGCATACATGTAATTAAGGCTCTGAAGCATCCATGTGTGCATCCTAGAGCAGGTTGTTTTCAAAACAACACAGTTCTTGTGTAGATGTTCTGTAAGCATAAACAACTAAAAGTGACTGTTTCTAAATAAAAATGTTCAAATACTGATAATGCTGTAATGACTTTTTCATAGAAAAAAGTACAAGGAATATTAAAATTTTATAAGCCTGGGTGGTTGACAAGCCCTAAATAGAAAAATGCTGGAAATTAACATGTCAACACACTTAAAAATCACTGTTCTAAATTAGAGACATTAAATTTGAAGCCATTACAATCTAAAGCAGTACTTTGTCAAAAGAAAAACAAAATACTTCGAAACAATTTTCACTCAGAAACTGCTAGCAAATTTCACAAATAATTACAAAGAAACTGCAAGTAACACACTGAATTAAAGTAGTAAGACTGAAACTTTTTTGCAAAACGTGATCTTTGTTTTATTTACAGCTATGAAAAATAATTTTACAGTGCATCAAAAACAAGAATGAAAAAATAAAAGTTGCTCTTATTTATTATACATATCAACGAGGTCAACTGGTGGCTGTCTGTGTAATCTGAAGTTCTCAAAACTTCCACTATTTTCCACACAACCTTATGATATAAAGGTCCATTCAAGCAATGTTACATGGTGAAAGAAAGTTAGACATTTCTGCCATATAAATATCACCTTGACATAGTCACCACTGATAAACTACTCTTAATTGTAATGTAGAAACTTTCATTTTCTGTGAAGCTGCTTCGCAACGATGTGCTTCATGAAAAGCGCTATACAAATAAATGTGAATTGAACTGAATTGAATTGAAGACTTTTATAACTACTACTTTCTAGCCGAGGTCATAAAACTGCTGTGACACTGGGCTGATCAACACACAGTTCTCGTACACTGTCATGCTGTTTTACAGAATCAAAATATGACTCAAAAGACCAAGTTTAAATTGGATGATCAACCACTCTTAGAACTTTCAGAAAGAAAACAACGTGTTAGAAAAGCCTTTGTGTTTTCCTCTCATTCTGACTTATGGGTATGGCAAAAGCCTTTCTGGGAACCCCAGAGCCTGATTTCAGCCTGTGAATGGCTAAAATTAGTGGTTTATTATAAAGGAGCTATTGTCATACTGTCAGTTGTGTGAGGGAGAGCTCAGGTGTGGAGGTGTACGGGAGATGTGGGGAGTTGGTCTCTGTAGAGCAGAGGGAGCAGCTGCTCAAGAGGCTAATGGCCATCTGTGGAGAGAAGTTGACAACTGGAGGAAGAAGACTCATCTGATTATTTTGTCTATTTATTTACACAACAAATAATGAAATAAAAAGAATAAAAACCATTTGACTGAGGTTAAAAACTATCAAACCAGTAAATGAAATGAACAGTGGGTATAGAAAAGAATCGCCTCCTTTTAAAATAGTCACATTTGGTTGCTTTGCAGCCTGAAATGAAGACGGACACAGTTTTTGTTTTATCCAGCTGTATTTACTCAGTGCAACTTATAACATCCAAGTGAAAGATATAATACCAACATGTCAGAAAAAAAATAAAATAAATAAAAAGCAGAGTTGGGAAAAGGATCACCCCCCTTGAGTCAGTATTTTGTTGAACCTCCTTTTGCTTTAATTACAGCCTTTAGTCTGTTGGGATTTGTCTCTACTAACTTTGCACATCCAGACTTTGCCATATTTGTCCACTCTTCTTTGCAGAACTGCTCAGGTTCAGTTCAATTTGATGGTGAGCATTTGTGGACTGCAGTCTTCAAGTCATTCCACGGATTTTCAATGGGGTTTAAGTCTGGGCTCTGACTAGGTCATGCAAGGACATTCACCTTTTTCTCCTTCAACCACTGTGTGGTCAGTTTTGCTGTGTGCTTTGGGTCATTGTCATGTTGGAAGGTAAATCTTCTTCCCATTGACAACTTTCTGGCAGGAGCAGCAGATTTTCCTCAAGAATTTGACGGTATTTTTCCCCATCCATTTTTCCTTCTATCCTGAAAAGTGCTCCAGTCCATGCTGCAGAGAAACAGCCTCATAACAGGATATTACCACCTCCATGCTTTACTGTAGGAATGCTGTTATTTGGATGGTGAGCTGTAGTGGATTTCCGACAGAAATATCGTTTGGTGTTGAGGCCAAATAATTAAATTTTAGTCTCATCTGCCTCAGAATCTTCAAGGTGCGTTTTGGCAAAACTCAGTCGTGACTGCATGTGGCCTTTC
>NW_015539876.1:501166-504869 GCF_001515605.1 Sinocyclocheilus anshuiensis
ACTGCATGTGGCCTTTCTTGAGGAGTGGCTTTTTTCTTGCAACCCTCACATGCACACAATGACCACTCTTTGTCATAAATTCCTGCAACTGCTTCAGAGTTGCTGTAGGCCCCTTGGTCGCCTCTCTGAGCAGTTTCCTCCTGGCTCTTTCATCCAGTTTGGAGCGACGTCCTGATCCAGAGAGGGTCTCTGTTGCAATACCTTTCACTTCTTAATTAATAGACTTCACTGTGCTTCTAAGCATTGATAAATCCTTTGAATTCTTTTTAGCCATCTCCTATCCTGACTTGTGCCTGTCCACAACTTTATCCTGGAGATCTTTTGACAGTGCCTTGCCACCCATAGTTGACTGTTTGCTTCAGTTGCACTACCAAGGACTGAAATGCTCCAGGAAAGCTCCTGGAAAAAAAAGTTTGTTTGTTTTCCTGACATGTTGGTGTTATATCTTTCACTTGAATGTTATAAGTTGCACTGAGTAAATACAGTTGGATAAAACAAAAACTGTGTCCATCTTCATTTCAGGCTGCAAAGCAACAAAATATGATTATTTTAAAGGGGGTGATTCTTTTCTATACCCACTGTACATATAAAATTGTGACTGTAATTAAGGAATAGTTCAACCAAAAAGTGAGTGTAATTCAGAAAAAAAGGCTATCAAATGGCTTTTGCTACATTGAACTACTTTTTATGTATTTATTTATTTATTTACTTACGCATCCTATTTTGAAGCTTGAAGGGTAAGTGTACAAAAAATGAACAATAACTAAATGAATGAATAAATAAAAAAATTATAAAACACCTATTTCATTTTTCATATTCACAAACTTCACACTGCACTGACACAATCTAAACATTGGAAATGAATCCAAAATTCTGTTCTGGCCAGAATGGCTTTCAGTGGAGGTGGTGATGAAGCGATGACTCCCTAGGTGAGAGTGGTATTGACCTGTCAGAGTCTATGATGGCTTCAATGGCCTTTCTAGCTGTGTTAGCACCTTCACACTTGGGCTAAATGTGCCCTGTTCCTTCAAAATGTCATAAATATGCAATTCTCTGACACATCACCCATTTCAAGCAAGCGTTACACAATGGTGGATATCAAGATACAAGTACAACATACATTATGACGGGCTGATGACAGTACAACCATAAACATGCTCTAACACGGACCCTGTTAGGACTATTTTTGTAGATGATTAATATTGTAGATTTAAAACAGTTGACACCTGAAAGTACAATCTGAAATGTGCTATCTTTGCTCACAGGCAGCTCTGGGCACTGAGTTTTCTTTTTAGCTAATCACCTGAACTCTAAATTTGACTAATTACACAAGAACACACAGCTCCAAGCCCTTTATTAGAGCTGTGATGTGAAAGGAAGAATAAGAGCACTCTAAATAAATCATATATATATATATATATATATATATATGTATGTATGTTTCTTGAAACACGGACCCTGTTAGGACTATTTTTGTAGATGATTAATATTGTAGATTTAAAACAGTTGACACCTGAAAGTACAATCTGAAATGTGCTATCTTTGCTCACAGGCAGCTCTGGGCACTGAGTTTTCTTTTTAGCTAATCACCTGAACTCTAAATTTGACTAATTACACAAGAACACACAGCTCCAAGCCCTTTATTAGAGCTGTGATGTGAAAGGAAGAATAAGAGCACTCTAAATAAATCATATATATATATATATATATATATATATGTATGTATGTTCCTTGAAAATAAAATAATTTCTTCTTCTAAATGGGCCATGCTAACCAGACAAACTTTGACCCCTCAAACATGTCCTGTCTGAAAACTGTGCATAAGTCCAGGTCTTGAGAGAGGTCATCTATGACAGGATTTTTGTATTTAATAAAGAGGCATTAAAGGGGTCATATGATGCGATTTCAATTTTTCCTTTCTATTTGAAGTGTTACAAGCTCTTGGTGCATAAAGAAGATCTGTAAAGATGTTCTTTTTAGCAACATCATATGACCCCTTTAAGGCTTTTGGCACAGGCTCATCCGATAAGAATAATGGAAAAATCAGGGGAAACAGCCTGAAGGGTACAGAGAGACTAAACGCATCAATGTGATCGTGGGATGTGGGAGATGAAAAATTGATGTATTGCCAAGGTTATAATCATCCATGAAAGGGTAGGCTGTGCCTATCCCAGTCACAGGGGCTCAAAGGCCAAATGCAAGGAGCTCTGGATAGGATATGAGATTTGGTGTGAATAGTGTAGAATGGTGTATGACACTTATTCACATACTCATATAGGAAGAACTGCTGTCAACAAAGGAAGGTCAAGTGTGCCCTAAACCACTCTATGGTTTTTAGAAATGATTGCTCATTCTTTACGATCTAGGTCAATGGGATTATGAATGAATTTTTCATTGCACATGTCAGAACAAAAGAGCTTGAATCAAAAACGAAGGAAAGCAGAGTGGCTCTACATACTCTTGAGGATAGTTCCGTATGATTTTAGGAAACCTGGTGCGTAGGAACAGAGCAGAATAAATGAATACTCACCCACGATTTCGCTGGATTCCTTGTTGTAAAGTTTCTTATTCCAGAACAGCATTCTCAAAAAAGGAAATGAGGTCAGCAGCACCAGACAGATTCCCAGGAACATGTAACCCGTAAAGGCCGCAAAGTCAATCCCCTAGAGGAAGAAGAGGGCGTGTTAATTTTCAGCCTTTTAAAAATTGTGCAATTAATTTGCTGCAGTATTTCATGAAATCTATTCTAAGCACTAAGTAGAGATCACATCCACTTTACTGGCTCTCCATATAATGTGGATGGAGGCCTTGATTACATTTCATCAACAGAATCATATTCAGCATTTTAATGCTTGCATTTAAACACTTATATAAGGTTTAAATGAGCACCTGCATGTGGCACAAATCCTCTTAAAATGCTCGACTATTTATTCATTTTCATTCATATCAAGAGCACACAGCCCTCTCGACTGAACATCTAGCTTCAGATTATATTTTCTTGCCTGTGCAGCCCACCCCATCTCTCATCATAACAAGATGGCATCACATTTTCAAATGGCACTACTGATAGAGATGTGTAAAATAGGTTTTTGTCACCTGAAATCTAATCCAATGACTTATCTTCCAATATACCGCTGCTGTATAACTTATTGTAGTGAGGTATCTTTGCTTGTTTACATGGTGACATGTGTGCATAAATAGTACAAAGACAGTATACAAAGAGAGGCACAAATGCTTGTTTTTGTATGTTGGTTTCAAAACCCTAGTTTAAAACTCTCTTTACTTATAATAATTTATAAATACCCTTTATAAATACACTTTTTAACTCATCATCATATCACATTTTAAATATTGCAATCTATATAATGTATTAATTACAATATATAGTAAAAGCAATGATTTTATATTTTTGTATGACATTTTTTTGCTGTTTCACAAATTGCTTGTGCTTTATAATTGTTTTACTGTTTAAATTGTGATTGTAAATAGCAAAAAGTCTATAACAGGCTATTTAATGGCAGGTTACCATTGTGACAACTTAGCACCAATATCATTTTAAAAAGTTCGACAAGGTGTTAAAGAAACTGTATCTTTTTCTTGGGCAATAATAACGGCAATAATGTTTTATTGTAGGAGAGACTTTTTTTTTTTGTACCTATGGAGAAATGGACCCTGCGAAATAAGAAATGAGTAAAAAAAGATG
>NW_015539876.1:505089-514936 GCF_001515605.1 Sinocyclocheilus anshuiensis
TTATGGTGGGAGAGACTTTTTTTTTTGTACCTATGGAGAAATGGACCCTGAGAAATAAGAAATGAGTAAAAAAATGTGACAGCTAGACCCAGTCTCTTCTATTTTGTAAAGGAACTGGCAAGATACAAGATAATTGCATCCCTGTTGTAGTTCGGCTCCCCGCATTGCTCAGGCTTGGCAAAAACCCAGGACTTAGAGGTACGTCTTAGAAATGAAACAAAAGGCTGGTAAAAATGGCGGGGGGTAACACTGATGCTGGTTTTTGGCAGTATAACCTCCCTAAAGCAGCTCAAGGTACTAAATCCTCCACTTATAAAACAAAACCATGATTGAAAGGATAAACATGGTCTCGTATTATTTGGAAAAATAAAAAAATAAGATGGGAGTAAGCAAACAAACAGCATGTCCAATCTCATATGCCAACATGAGACAAATGTGAATGGAGACAAAGAGACTGGTATACAGTGACCTCTACAGGAGATTAGGAGAAGTGTGTGTGTGTGTGTGTGTGTGTGTGTGTGAGAGAGAGAGAGAGGCATTCAGAAGTACACACATCCATTTGTGTACTCTATAATTAGATTTGTAATGGGGTTTTAAAGGAAAGAACACGGAATTATTATTATTATTATTTAGAATTATTATTTAACCACATTAGAAAGAGAGAAATACACAAAAAATACAGGGAGGACAAATGAAAGGACCACTGCACCCTCATTGCAAAAAGTGATGTCTGATTTGTGAACAAATCGAATCTGATCTTTTCAATTAATTGCTTATCCATTAAAAAAGGGGTAACAAATCAGCCTGATCAGGTTCTTGAATTCAACTCACTGACTCAATTGTAGAGGTTCCAGCATTCCAGAGGTTTGGAATGACATGAGGGTGAGTGAATGATACAGAATTTTCATTTTGGGTGAACTATCACTTTAAGATTCAAATAAAGACTGATATTTTGAAAGATTCAGGAAAATACATTTTTATTTCACTTTAAAATTAATACAATTTTCTTAACTGAATATATTGTATCACAAGTTTTTTGGGGGGATAATTTGATTTGAAAATATTTTAGGAATAGTACAGGGCATCTAAAAGCCAAGAGCGTCACTCCAATGTCCAAGCCTTCTGAAAATAAGAAATATCCTTACAGACTCATTGGGGCAAGCTGGGCTAGAGGGAATCTGTCGATAACATTTCAATAAAGTGGTCCTCTGCTTTATTCCTCATGGATTTCCTGCGCTGTTGAGGTGAATGCCCTATCATACAGTGTAGATGCATAAGTCCTCATTACTTTGTCAGTAATGTAGCTGAAAACAATTGGCAGTGTTTGGGGATTTTTCTTTGTAGATTATCTTGTTTTGTCCTGAAGGCAGTAATGACTTAGAGACATAGTGTGTAAATAAGACCTCCTCTTACTCCATTTCTGTTGTCACTGTCCCACTTTTATCAGCCAAGAAAGTAACTTCAAAAAGCAATGTAAGTGGGAGAGAAGAGGGAATGAGAAATCACTATGCAAAAAGGCCTTCACTGTTGGTGCTAGCTGATTAGTGAGCAGTCAGGGGCCACGGTCAAACCAAAGTCCGCCAAAGCCTGTCTTCCTGGGGCCTGGAGAAGCACTGACTGGCAGCTGAGATTTCTGGGAGTGTGACTGACGGCCCAGTAGATGCCAGAGAGAGAGAGCAATGCGTATATGAAATGTCTCCTCAGCGACCCTGAAACACTTCTTCCGCTCAATCTCAAATGTCTGATCTACAGAGAGCTCCACAGATGGATGCTTGACTGACCAAATGGCAACATCCCTGCTGTAGTGATCCTGTCCCATTTCGACTTGCACAGCCCAAACAAACAGAGAAAAACAAACAAATAAACATAGAGGCCACAAGTACAAGATGTTCCATCATGACTGACTGCTGCCTGAGAAATGTAGGACGGACTAAGATAGTTCAGGGTTCACACGGTCATGGAAAACCTGGAAACTTCAGCGATTTAAAATAAAACCAAATGTGATTTCTAGGCCTTAACAAGACAGGGAAATTAATAAAATCTTAAATCATGACATAATTTTCTTAATCCCATTGCCATTTCTACCACCTACCACTCATTCTCTCTCTAATGCCATACTTGATAAAACTATAAAAAGCCTAGTAAAAAAGTATCAATTTAGTCATTCAAATTGAGACTTTTTTTTTTTTTTTTAAATATTCAACATGGACGCATTGATCAAAAGTGACCAAGTCTTTTACCATCTTACAAATGTAATGTATGCTGTTCTAAATAAATAAACAAATAAATGTATGTATGTACTGTATGTATCACAGTTTATATTGAAGACTGGAGTAAAATGTTGCCTGAAAATTCAGCTTTGCCATCATAGGAATAAATTAGATTTTTAAATATATTAAAATTCGAAACAGTTCTTTTAAATTGTGATAATAATTCACAATATTATTTGAAATATAAAAGCAGCCTTGGTGACGTCTTTCATAAACATCTTAATGATAACATTATTTGCTTTTGTAAGTCAAGGTAGTGTATAAAATCTTTTGAAGTTGTGGATTAGTAAAGCACATTTCTAGCACAGTGCTTTTTATTAAGCTGTATTGCTGCATGTCATCCATCTATTTGTATGGCAGAGCTTCCATTCAGAGTCCAGAGGCTCTAAAGATCCTGAGGCTGATAGGAGCTTAATAAATGGATCAAGTGACTGCTGGAGAAGGTGGTGGCTTCACTACAATCAAATTAAATCCTCGGCTATACACAGCAAATAGACATGAGTCACGCAAAAAAATGCAAACACTCATTCATTTACATAATAGAGCAGAGAACAACAGTATACCCAGAATGTTTCAACAAGTTTAAAAGTGATATTTTGGTGCTTAAATAGAAAAATGAAATTAAATCAAATATAAAAAATTAAATTGAATTAAATGGTGTGATACCTCAAGACACTAATATCAGTGTCAGGTACAGAAATAGGAACATTTATATTTTTAGAAAAATTGCTTAAAAAAATGTTAAGCTTAAACAAAGGATCGGTAAACTACATTACAGCACCTCACGCACATACACAATAAAAGCACCTGTTTGCACCAGCTTAAAAATAGTTTTGGATCAGTCATTCACAGAGAGCCCAGAGTTTCATCGACTCCTACCTCTATTGCATCAGGAACCCGAGTCCTCAGACACACGCATAGACATAGACATAGTTTCATAATACAGGGAACCTCTTAGTAAAGTAATTCTATAAAAGTGATATTATATATGACTTTTATATAACTTTTAGACCAGGCTAAATAGGTATAAAATCAATGCACAAGGCAATCAACAAATAAGCAAATGGCAAGTGTTGAACTGTGTGTGTGTGTGTGTGTGTGTGTGTGTCATTTTTTGCACATGAAGTTGTACCTCCATTCATCATCTGCATGTTGTCAACACAAACCGAAGCCCTCTCAAATATAAACAAATCTGGCCATGTAACACAGAGATAACACAAACCACTGCATCCATGTCAATAATTACAGCAGATGCAATCTCTCCCTGCGGAATAGAATGGATGAATCTGTCCAGCACTTCACACACGTGGATAGTCACAGCCCTCCACTGTGCATCCACTACAGGAGCATATTTATCACTGAACATCCTGACGGAAACCCAAAATGATGTTTATACAGTAGAAAATATAGAGCAGGGAGGCTTCAGTACATTTGATGGGTTCCACCCTCCAGAGACTTAGGCATGTCAGAAATGTGAGTTTATGGATATTGGGTTTTTCAGAAAATTCCCACTGTCAATTGTAGCCCAGCAGGAAGTGACCTTGATGTGGAAAATGCAACTTGAGCATGATTACCGCTGCATCATCCTGTGCAACAGCCGGTTTGACAGGCAAGGACGATGTTTCTACTGAGCCACAAATGAACTCAATCCCCACAGTGATTTCAGCTCTGAAAGCCAGCTGAAGAAACAACCATTTAAACCAGGCACCTTTCTGTCGCCGATGGAAGAGTTTGAGGAATAACTAAATTAAAACTGTGATGGCAACTATTGAACTTCTCATGAAATATTTAAGTTGCCCTCGTTGATGGGTTTTAATGGGTTTAATGACCTTTCTTATAAAGAATACAGTAAGACTTTACAATAAGGTTCAGTTAAATGTTTTAGGTATAACAGCTTAAATGAATGAGCAATACATTTACAGCATTTGTTAACCTAGAATAATGTCAATTTCTGCATACATTCATAATACATTCTTAACATTTGATTTTCATTAGTTAACATTAGTTTATTAACAAACATGAATGCACTGTGAATACAGTTACTTAACTATTACCTATAGATGTTCTACAATAATAGATGTTTGTGAAAATTCAGTTGTTACAAATGTTGTATCTTTCACATCCCAGATTTCCCCAAATCTTTGTGAAATATAAAGAGTACTAAGACCATTGAAAATGGCCAGCTTACTGCTTACTAATTTCACAAATAATTTTATATTATTAAATTAGGAAATATCAGAAGACAACACTGAAATGCCAAGCCAGTTGCGTTTTGACGTGGCTGAAAATGCAGGGACTAAAAATGAAAATTTTTTAGTTTGTTTGGAGCATTTTTTTTTTCATTATGGCTTAAAAGTTCTAAGGTTTCCTTTTCAAAAGGTGTTTTCTAACTAATTTGTCACGATTATTCATTTTAACAACATTTCATATTGACTTAAAATGTATGCGCTAATGTTAAAAGAAAAAGATTAGGTCAACACTTGCAGATTTTTTGATTCAGATGAAAATGAGCCCTAACTAACTAATAATCTTTTGCTTTGACTCCTGGGGGAGTGTTTAGACCTATTCCTATTCCTTATTCCTATATTCGCACCCATAATAAAAAATAATAGTAATACAAATATTACATATTTGAAAACTCCTCTCTTTACCTTTGCATGACCCTTCAAGCCAACCTTGAGATTCTCTCTTTAAAACACTCTTAAAACACGTAGCAGCACTTGATTAAAACAGCTAATTTAATGTGCGTCACACACCAATTCATCCATCTCTGTCAGAAAGTGTAATGGTGCTGGAAATCAGTTTCGCTGACAAGATGTTTATATGACATAAAAATGTATGGCTCCAAATAGATTGAGGGTTTTAAGCATATAGTTGTTCTTTTGGCGTGTAGCCTTTTAAATAGACTGTCAGAAAAAGATGGATCTCCTATACTTTTATAGCCACCCTTTTTCCGCTCCCTTTCTTTTTTGCACTGATACTCACACACACATACGTCTGTTTGTCTTAGTCATTGTGTCTGTGGTAGTGTGTGACTGAAAGAGCTGCAGGGTAGAGTGGCTCCAAAGAGAGCATCTTTAATCAGCATCCGGAGTTGGAGATTGAATCTCGTCCTCTGTGTCTCATTCAGGGCTTTAGCTGGACTCTTACACATACTGACACACACTTTGACCATATACACACTAACAAATACACTAGCACACATGCTTTTTTGGGAGGAGAACTTGCCATCACATGTGGTTGCTAAGCTGTTGCTTTGCCGTGCTAAGATGTTTTTAGTGCATTCCTAAGCGGTTACTAGGAATCAAGGTGGTTACTAGAATGTTTTTGGTTTGAATGCTCATAATTGGTTTACTTTTATACTTTTGTATGAATTACATGTTTACATACTATTCACACAATGGCAGTAAATTATTCATAATTTACTGATTCTCCCTAATTCTTCTTTTTTCTCTCTTAATTTTTCCTTTCTAAAAATCCTACTGCGTGTCATACCATTTAGCTTTGACTATATTCACAAATGGCACGTAAATAAATTTGCACACCATGCTTTTGAATTTGAGGGGAAAAAACTCTCAAGCAATTAGACCATATATGAAACAAATAATTATGCAAGTTACTAAACACTGGTGATGTATAGCTGTGAAACACTATGTCGCCATCATATCCAATAACTTTCAGTAACTGTTGATTCTGAAGGTTTGGACAAAAATATTTCAAACCAGGAAGACTTTGGGCATGTAATGTCATTGTTGTTTATTATATTTGTTCATGAAACGCATAGATTCCCAAACAGTTCTCTGATGTCGGTTAATGGTCACATTGACATGCAGGTAAACAAATAAAATATTTCTATTTTTAGTGTTCAAGTGTTTAAACTCAAAAACCCACTGCACTTCTTACATTAAGCCCAGTTTGGGAACCCTGGTGTAATGTAATGTTTAGTGCATTTAATTATATATATATATATATATAAGCAATTATTACTATTTCTTACATATAAATAGTTTTTAACACAGGTTTATTTTAGCATCGAGACAATATATATATATATATATATATATATATATTCACAGAGCAGTATAGTGTTCTGTGTCAGAATGGGAAAAGTTGCCGATTTATCAGAGTTTGATAAAGGACAATTTGTGATGGCATGGTACCTCAGAACTTTGATCTCAGAAACAGCATGCCTTGTGGGTTGCTCAAGTGCTGTTGTAGTGAGTACGTATCAAAAGTGGTACATGGATGGACTACAATTTGTAAGAAATCTATCCATCACTGCCTACTATATAGTATGGAAGTATGCATTTTCGGATGAAGCACAAGTCTGTATGATATTCTATTTCCTCAGTCTAGTCCTAATTTTAATGCAGATCTAAGGGATTTTCTTTTTCTGTTTTATTGTAAATCACCAGGTAATAGCACATCTCAACAAGCTGCATGATTTAGACCAGAAGTATAGTTTATGCAAATGCTCGGCTACTGAATGCACAGTCCCGCTGAACATAAATGTGTGTTCTTGCACTATGGAGACAATAATAAATCTCATGGGATGATAGAGCTAGCTTCAAATGTCTTTGCTACTGAATCTGATTTGTTATTATTCAGGTAAACATACTTATGAGATCTAACTTGCTCAGCATCATTCGCTTCAAACTGTCCCTCCTCTGATCTAAAAGAGAAAACTAGCTGCAGAAGCAGACATGCTAATGGCAGCTTGTGGCAATGCCGAGAACGCAATGCATACTTGAGTTGTGTTATGAAATACACTCAAAGGGTTAGCCGTTCAAACTGCATTCAAACCCATAATCCTAAATAAGAGCAATAAAATAACACACCTGACTACAAAAAGACAAACTGGCAAATACTCAAATACAGTAAAAAAAAAAAAAACAGACAGAATAAATTGACATATTCTGTGATTTCAACCACACCACCAACGAAGCCATGCATTGATCTCTGTCTGAATGTGAACATGAACATTTCATTCACAACCACAAACCTGGTTCACCCTGTTCCGTATCCTCCATTAAAGTGAATAATAAATCACAAAATGTCCCCTCACCTTTTCAATCAAACCAATATTACACAAGTCTCAATGAAGACAGATCCACACAAGACTCTCTGATTTGAGGTCACATCATAAACCTGGAGATTATTCAGCCTGCCCGTGACCTTGTCCAATTGGCAGGATGGAACTTTAAATTGTGTTTTCCTGCAAGTAAGGGTTTGACGGAAAGAGTTCATATACTCATATACTACAACGAAAAAAGAAAGTTCTTGTGATACTGTTCTGTGATTACGTTAGGAAAGTACATGCCGATGTTGCAGACCTGTTTTGTGATCACTTGCATTCATCAGGTATTGCTTCGTTGTACCTTCAACAGCATCAAGTAACATACAATAAGACCTGTTTCACAACGCATGCTCAAGTTGGGGTGTTGCAGTATACTGGTATTGACGATAACCATTTAAAAATGAAATATTGATATCATGTTAATAGCACACATAAAATAATGTTGTAAATAATCCAGTGCCAGTAAATTGTTGAGTAGGTGGCGGTATTGCACCTTAACACTAGTTGCCACCTGTCATAAAATGGGGAAAAAAGACAAGAACACAGTGTGTAGCTACTACTGCCACACAAAATCATGTCAGAGAAGACTGACAAAAATTAGACAATCTACCCGCACCCGAAAAAAGTTAGCTTGCCAGTGTGGGAGTTTTTTGGATTCCGGAAAAAAGACACCCCAGTCTGCAAGAAATGCAGATTTTTGGTCACTTTTGTACAGTAAACTCTTGTATTTTGAGCATGATTCATTTGCCAAAAAAAAAGAAAAACCAAAATAAACAAAGGTAAAGATGAATTTGACTAATATAGCATTATATTTTTCCCTAAATTTCTATAGATAATGCAATAATATTTTTATTATGAAGGAACAGCATTAAAAAGCTATTTCTGGTTACTATTGAATGTTTTTTTATATATATATTTATAATTTACTCTAAAAATAATTGGATATTTAGTATTTACACTCAAATGGTAATTAATGTGCTAATATGATATGTAAAAATGGCTAAATGCATGACTGTTTTTGCATACAGTGTGAAAACAGGTGAGATAACAAGTCTTGCAACCAAACATCATGCATGCTCTTAGATAAAAATGGTTGGTCTCCGAGTTTGGACATAATGACTGTTACAGCTTTAGCTTTTACTGAAGTTAAAAAATGTCAACTCTGCTGAAAGAAAGAGAGAGAGATAGATAGAGACAGAGAGAGAGAATTTGGCAGAGTGTGACTAAAGCTGGCAAGAAGTATTCCTACATAATTAATAGTCTGAGGTGTAAGACAGGATGCCACAGTGTTTTAGCCTTGAGTAGATAGTGACAGCGTGTTTTGGCACAAGGCTATCATTCTATGCCAGAAAAATGCTTGGTCACATGCTTGTGTCTGTGCGTTTTTGTTTATTTGTGCAGTCATGTATAATTTGCCCAATAAGTTCCCCGAGACACTCTTAACAGGCACAAGACAGCAGTACAATATCCGTTCACCCATAAATGACCCAGCAAGAACGGTGGAAAATAATTACATACTTTTTTACGCAGATCCTGGTTGGATACGATGATAACATTGGGAGGATCTCCAACAGCAGTGGCAGCTCCTCCGATGTTGGTGAAGATTACCTCAGCAATCAGGACATGCCTGGGGTCCAAATTAAGCACTTCACATAACCTTGAGTACAAAAGACATCACAAAACCTGATTAGGACTGATGTTCCTGGAACATCAATGCAATGCAACCATGTTACATAGAGTAGTCTCCAAGTGGTCTTCAAGACAGATAAATGCTTGCTAGTCATTTTTGAGAAAAGGTGTGCTATTGCTTTTCTAATCCATCATACTTTCACAATTTTTGCCTGGTGGAACATAAAACATGCAAAAAACATACACAGAACACCTTAGCAATCACATAGCAACAACATGACAACCACCACAGTATCTTAGCATTGTAGCTGCAAGTTTTACACAGACTCATGTCTTTTACGTC
The DNA here is from genome assembly GCF_001515605.1 of Sinocyclocheilus anshuiensis. Lineage (NCBI taxonomy): Eukaryota > Metazoa > Chordata > Actinopteri > Cypriniformes > Cyprinidae > Sinocyclocheilus > Sinocyclocheilus anshuiensis. The sequence continues at coordinate 514,409 of NW_015539876.1, forward strand.
TGTCATATTTGTAACTGTACCATAAAATAAGATTTCATAAGTGTCGTTTTTTTTTTTTTTTTTAAACCCTTGCTAAGCTAACTGAGACTTGATATAGCACTTGTATATCATTGCTCTTTTGTTGATTTTGATTGCTTCCATTGTCCTCATTTGTAAGTCACTTTGGATAAAAGCGTCTGCTAAATGACTAAATGTAAATGTAAAATATAGCAAGAGGAGGACCTGATTAGGACCAGCACAAAGTTTACGCTGGGGTGCACAAATTTCCATGTTTGTGCTCAAGTTTAGTTATTAGCACTAAATTTCAAGCAAATCTAAAGATAAGCAAATCAGTTTCCCTGCAAAATTGGCATGAAAAAAAACACTTGCACAAGCAAATTGCCTGTTAACAAAAAGCTGAATTCTCTAATTTCTCACATTCGTTCTTTAACGAGTGAGTGACTGAGTGAGTGAGTGAGTGAGTGACTGACTGACTGACTGACTGAGTGTGTGTGTGTGTGTGTGTGTGTGTGTGTGTGTACTGCGTCG
>NW_015539876.1:515382-549968 GCF_001515605.1 Sinocyclocheilus anshuiensis
TAATTTCTCACCAGCAATGTCATGAAAACGCTGAGGCTGCGCCTAACATTTTAATGGCTATGTGTGAAATATAGATTTGTTCTATCCTACCACACTAGGGATTTTTAAGGTCTATGTAAGATGATAAGAATTTGATGGATGAATATTGCAGTAGAATGAAAAAACAAAAATATGAAAAAAAGTATCCTTACTCAAAGTTGGTTTGTTGGTCTTTGGGTTTCAACAGGGATGGGACATGAAACATTACATTATGCCAAATTGCTTCATAGCACATATCCTCTGAAGGAACAGGGTGTCCTAAATAATGCTAAATAAATGATGCTGTATATCAGGATATAAAACATATAAAAGACAGAGAACACAAATAAAATGTGCACAGGCACTGATGAATCACATTGAGAGACAACGTGTAACAGAGAAAAGAATGAAGAAAATTAGCTCAAATGAAGCTGAAAAGAACAATGAGGTGGTAAGTTTATAGCATGGAGACATGACTTATTTCATCCTCATGTAACTCTAAGCAGACTGACAAAGAAATTCTTGTCCAGAGAAAAGCCAAGGCCTTCTGGGATTTTTTTTAGCAGTAGTTCAGCTGAACAAACTTCTTCTCTTCAAAGTCCTATTAAAGGAATGCTCCAGATTCAATGCAAGTTAATCTCTATTGACAGCGTCTGTGGCATGCTGTCAGATACCAAAGAAAACAATCTGGATTTATCCCTCAGTTTGTAAAAATAAAAGTCATGTATACAGCAAAGCACTTACAATAAAACTCTACAGGCAAAGCCATTGTGGAGGTTTTACGAGGATTCTGGCACACAAGTCTAACTTCAACATGTAGATTGTATAAGTATTATGGCTACACTCTCAGGACACTCTGTTTTAATGTTTATTCCAGTGCAATTGCTTGCCACATATACTTCCATTGGAAGTGAATCATTATACAAGTTTAAAAAATAAGTAAAAAGAGACAGAAAGAAAGCAAAGATACACTGTTTTAGGAAGAGATACCATTACCTGATTGTAACAGGGGTGAAAAGCATCATAGTTGTTACGTTGTCGAGAAAGGCTGACAGAACGGCTGCAATTAGGCACAGAATGATAATCATGGGCCACACTCTTCCTCGCGATAACTTATACGCCTGTGTGGAGACATACAGAATACTGTTGGGAATACTTCATTATTGGTTTACAAAGTTAGAATTTTTTCTCACAACTTCACATTATGAAAACTAACTGGGTCAAAAATAAATTAAGCACAAAAATCTCTAGCCTTTGTTTATGAACATTAACAAAATCATGTTTTTTAAAAAAAAAAAAAAAACAGTGGAAAGGAGAGATAGATTTAACAGTGCCTCAAAGATAGGGAATCAAGAGCAGTCCTCTGAGGAGGTCTCAGAACACAATCTTCAAAAGTACATTTTAATGAGGAATTCAGTCTAAAAACTGACACAGATCCATAGTGTGTTTGTTCATTCAGGCTGTAGCGCTAAAAGAATGTTTAAGCCAGAAAAGAAAAGATTCAAAAAACAAAAGACCTGCACTTTAAGAGCCTGTCGCTATGGAGACATTATCAGGCTGTCTGGAATCATTCTAATCAAGTGGTAAAGCAGGGCGTTGTAGTCCACCGATTATATCACCACTTCCTGACTCAATAATATGGTGACTGACAAATAAACAGAGTAAGGGCCCGTTCACACCAAGGATGATAACAATAATAAAGTCTATATCACAACTATAAATGGCACACAGGAACGATAGGCGTTGGAATTACTTCCAGAATGTTTTTTTTTCCAGCTGATGAATGATAAAAACATTGACAGCCAATCAGAATCCATCATGCTTTAAAAAGCTTGAGCATTTAAAGCGCTGTGCACGCTTATAATAAACAGAACATTATTGTGTGTTGGTGTGGACACTAATATCATTATAGTTATCGTTCTTGGTGTGAACGGGCCTTAACTCACCCGCTCACAACTACACAAGGATTGAAGAAGCCTGATTTTTATTTCAAGATAAAATGCATCTTCATTCTATCTTGAAATGTTGTTCAATCAAGAGGGTTGTTTCTATGGCAATATTTTAATTTGTGGAACATGTCCTCGCCCAGAACCCTCTTAAGATTCATAAATGGGATGAGAGGACATAAGCGTGTGCCCTCATAATGTCCAGAGCACATCCATAATGTTTCAACAGGTCTTTTACAACAGTCCGCAGAATCCCTGAAAATAAGGAAAGGGATATCCATCCAATGATTTATTTTTAGACTTTCATTCATTCAAACCCATTTTATTCACAATTTACAAACGGTTGCATAATTTTATAAGATTTGTTCCATCTGATTCCTTTTCGCAACTCTATTGGAGCTTGATTGGAGCTTAATATTCACCCAGAAATTTCATATATAAAGCATTTGTGGGATTCTCATCACTTTGCTTGAGAGTGAATGATAGGGATTTTCAGGACAGCTATCGTAAAGCTCTGCTTCTTTGCCCCAAAGCTTACTGGGTAAAGTAAGCCTACTAAAATACCTACTGATTGCCGAGTACATATTAGTAGGTATTTGTATCTGTAGATATATAATGTATTTAAATGTGTATAATATTATATCTAAGGTGGGTGGGATAGATTAAGTAGCCTAATTTTAGAGAGAATATGAGGAAATAACTCTGTCAGTCAAGACATTGTATCTTGCTTAAAGAGATAAACAAATCACAAATAAGCATTTTCAACATAATGATTGAGAAAACTCACCTTCACTGCACAGTAATCAAAGAAACCAGTCTCAGAGAATATTGCCACCAGTATCATCTGAAAGTAAAGAGGAAGGGTTATGAGACTTGAACATTTCATGGTTTCTATTTTTAGTGCTTACTGCCACATGTGTTGCTATAAAATCACATTATGTCTCAAATACCACACGGTCTCTCACTCAATTTCATGCCACATATATCGTTCTCTTCTCTTTTTTTTTTTGGGCCTCAGATACAGAAACAGACATCTTTGAAATATAGACAATCAATAAAGTGAAACAAATATTTCTGAGATTATTAAAGCTAACTTTTTTAAATGTAAAATGGCTCTCGGTCTCTTTTACAGTCAGTCTTTAAAATTGATGGATGCTGTGATTCATTTTCTATCATCAGTCTCTGATTTTCTTTTATGCTTTTCCTCAAATACTCCTACATGTAGTCTTCTGGATGGGGGCTGATTGAATGTATTTGTTTCCATGGAGACAGACACTGAACAAACAGAGATCTTGAAAAGGGTGGCACTTTGTCAATAATATTAGAGAGGCTGTGTGTTTTAATTTGTACTCATATTTTTTGGTCACACTTTGTTGCAGTACTATGTCAAATATGGACTAATGTCATATGCAGACTAACAAACCTTTTGACTGATTGTGCTGCTGCAAAGTAAGTGCAACTCAAAGTAACACCATAAATGATCTCAGCCCCCTGAAGAATTCTTTCTAAAAGAAGCACTAGGTTAACAGCACATTAAAGAAAGGTGTCACACTAAGTGCCTGGCAGGCTGACCAGCCTAAGAGGCTAAATATTTGGGGTTAAGGGTTGGATTAGAGGCTTGTCGGACTGTCAAGCACATAGCAGGGAAACTTTCTCCAAACAGGCAGGTTAAATCATCTCATTACACCAGAGACAAGGTTTTAATGCTGTCTGAAACCATTAAACAACTAGATTGTTTTCTGAAGAAAACATAGTGGTTGTTGCTAGAGCATTGCTAGGGTGTTCTGAGTGATTTAAGCTCATTGTTATGTGGTTATGGGGCATTTGTTAAGGCAAGTTTACATTAAAGATTCACTATGAGACAAGCTGAAACATTGCTAGATTTGGCTTGGCGCTTGGGTAATTCTCTCAAAGGTAGATTTTGTTATTAGGCGTTATTATCCACCAGGAAAAAATTATAAATCTAATCTCATGATCTAAATGTAACGGCACAAATCTTCACGTCGCACGTATGTCAAGTCACACGATCTGAGATATCATATGTTCATAGTACAAACGGTGCACTGCTGGAGAGCTCTTAGACCTGTTAGAATTATACTTACCATTCCAAACAGAAAGGCAAGTGTTTCATAGTCAATCCATTCCACAACAGTCATTAGACTTGGCCTCTACAGTAAAGACAATGGGATGAAATAGTCATTGTCTCCTTCCTCAGATACAGAAGAGTATTTTCACATCCCAGTCTTAACTGGGTTTTCTGAATTGTTGAAATAATTGCATCAATTAGAATATACAACCCCTGGCAAAAATAATTGTTTTACTTTATACCAAATAAACGAATGATAGATATGACACAAAACCATTTTTGTTTAATAATTCAACACTCTGGTTATGTGAAACATACCTCAAACAAATGAGATTAAAATATTTTAATCAATGGAAAATTATTTTCCATATCAAGTAGAGGAAAAAAATATGGAATCATTCAATGTTGAGGAAAAAATGATGGAATCAGCTTGTAATTTGCATTTCTGAAACAAATCCCGGCACATATCTAAAATGCTAATTATTCAGCAGTTAAAAGAGAGTGCTTACAGACCTTAACAAGCTGTTGGACTTGGCTAATAGAAAGGAAACATGGCCCCAACAAGAGAGCAGTCAGTTGAAATGATGGAAAGGATTATAAAACTCTTTCAAGATGGAAATCCAACATGGAGTGTGGCAAAAGAAGTTGGATATTCTCAGTCAGCTGTTTCTAAAATTTGGTGCAAGACAAGTATGGAAAGGTTTTCCAAAATGGAAAGGTTATAAAAGGAAAACATACAGGCAGACCAGGGAAGACATCAAAGCGTCAGGATAGAAAACTCAAAGCAATTTGCCTTGAAAATAGAAAATGCACAATGAAACAAATTAAAAACAAATGGCTGGAATCAGGAGTCAATGTGTGTGACAGAACTGTAAGAAACCATCTGAATAAAATGGGATTTACATATGGAAAAGCCAAATGAAAACCAGCATTAACACCTAAACAGAAGACAACAAGGTTACAGTGGTCTAAAGAGAAGCAGTCATGGAGTGTGGATGATTGGATGAAAGTGATATTCAGTGAAGAATCACGAATCTGCATTGGACAAGGAGATGATGCTGGAACTTTTGTCTGGTGCCGTTCTAATGAAATGTATAAAGATGACTGCCTGAAGAAAACAATGAAATTTCCCAACTCATTTATGATATGGGGTTGCATGTCAGGTAAAGGACCAGGGGAAATGGCAACCCTACCTGAACAGTCAATGCACAGGTGTACACTGAAATTTTGGACAATTTTCTCATTCCATCGATAGAAAAGAAGTTTGGTGATAATGATGTCATTTTTAGGATGATAATGCATCTTGTCATAAAGCAAAGAGTGTTAAAGCTTTTCTTCAGGAAAGGCATATCACCTCAATGGCATGGCCACATTGGCCAGCACACAGTCCAGATCTCAATCCAACTGAATTAAAGCTTTTCTTCAGGAAAGGCATATCAACTCAATGGCATGGCCACATTGGCCAGCACACAGTCCAGATCTCAATCCAACTGAAAATGTATGGTGGAAATTGAAAGAACTGGTCCATGACAAGGCTCCATCTTGCAAAGCTGATCTGTCAAGTGCTATTCGAGAAAGTTGGAACCAGCTTAGAATATTGTTTTTATTGTTTTAACAATATTGAAGAATATTGTTTTTCATTAGTGAAGTCCATGCCCCAAAGATTTCAGTCCATCATAAAAGCCAGAGGACGATCAACAAATTACTAATTGTGTTTTTTTTTTGGTTTATTCCATATTTTTTTCCCCTCAATGATATGGAAAACAATTTTCCATTCATTAACTGAGTTTAATCTCATTTGTTTGAGGTATGTTTCACTTAACAAGAATGTTGAATTATAAAACAAAAATAGTTTCGTGTCATATCTGTGATTCATTTATTTGTTATGAAGTAAAAGAAAAAATGTGTGAACATCTAAGTGTGGTGATTCCATAATTTTTGCCAGGGTTTGTATAACATACTGAAGCTAATGCTCTGTAATTTGAATCTGAATTTGCCACTATATATTATCTATGATATATAAATAATGATGCTGAGATCTTATAGGCTTCTTTTAGCTAATAAAAATAAAATCATCACTGCAGTTCTCAAAATTAATGAAGTCCCAGAGCCCAACTCTTGACACAATGTAAGCAATCTTCATCAGAATGGACTAAATAACATTCTCTAAAACAAAAACTTACATCTCCAATGAAAGCCAGTGCTGCCAGAGCAGCCAGGGATCCTAACATTGCAGCCAGAGTGCGGTGAACAATCTGCAACAACAAATAAACAAAGAAAAATAAGATAAGAGGTAATATATCATAATTGGAGTACAATGTTTTGGCAATTTTATTACAAATCTGGTCATATAATAATGTACTAGATTTGTGCTTCCCTATGCACAATGCAGGGCATTGCTATGTGGTTGCTATGGTGTTCTGAGTGTTTTAGCACGTTGCTATGCGGATGCTAGGATGTTGTAAGTGGATGCTTAATGCCCCCAAGTCTCAATTATGTTATGGTACTTCTTACATTGAAAGCCAATGTGGTTTTCTCACCATTTTATCATCCGGCAGGCAAAAATCATAAGTCTGATTGCTTAGAAATGTAATAGCACAACAAGCTGCATGTTACGAGGTATCATTCTCACCCGTAGCACAAAATTGTTGGGATTAGGGCTTTGTTTAAATCCCAAACCCTTCTCATCAGCAACAGTAACAGTGATGATTGTCTTAGCAAACACTATTAAATATGTAAAACATAAGGCTGTAAAACAGCCTTTGGACAAGTGAATAAATTTGCTCATTAAAAATGCCTATTAACCCTCTTCCCCACTCTTCATTTATGTTCGATCCACCTCATTTCTTACATTTAATTCATTCTGACCCTTTTATGCACTCTTATAATCAAATGATAAATCCAGATTCACGAGGATGTGTGTCAGTCGACAACGTCTTCTGGTTTTCTGCTCTTCAATCACCTTAAAGTGCACTGTCAGATATCAACATCTTCAGCATCTGTTTTCCTGGTGAGAGCACTTGACTGGAACACCTGAATCAAACTTTGTCTAATGCACCTCTTTCGGTGTCATGTGTCAAGATGCCATATAAAGTCATTGCAAGACCGTGTAATCAGCTAGAAGAGCAAAAGAAGGGCGATGAGTACACAACATGCAGGATAACAGTTAATGACTCCAGTCTCGAAGGAGCAAGTAATCTATGTCAGTCCGACAACTTCCCTGAGGGGGAGGAACACTTGGTGCAATGTTGTGATTGTAAGTCTAAAACAGGACATTAAGATAAATTGTTGAACACTGCTTTCTGAGCAGAATTAATCAGCAACATGGATATGCATTGTGTTGCTTTGCATAAGAAAGTATCCTCTGAGACTAACGTTTCTCTGTTTTGTGATTTAAACCAATTACTCTCAATTATATAGTGAGAAAGAGTTTAAGCTAAATTAAATGTCAAAATGTGCTTGTGTGAGATGTAATGTTAGTTTTATACTCAAAGCCCCCCAGTTACTGAGCAACTGCAACTCTAGTCTAATTTAAGAATAATCTATCAGCCATTATTAAAGTGTTTACAAGATATCTGCAATTAGATTGTGAAAATACATTATTCATGAATCTTTTAAGGCATATTAATATTTATAAGCATATCATACTATTATATATCTCCCATTTCAGGTTTTGCCCTCTCTCGAGGCAAATTAGTTTTAGCTATCAGAGCTGCTGATGAAACTCACCATCTGAGCCCTTTTAATCAAAGTAGTTTTCAGAGTGCTGATTCTAGATCAACTCAGAGGATTATCACCAAGCTGCTGTGCAATGCAGACAGGAAGATCAGGCACAGGTCAATACAACAAAGGCTTCCTTATTTACAATGGAGTCCAAAAGTTTGAGACCACAGACTGTGGAATCTGTAATGCTAATCAAATGTTTTTTTAAATAAAATAAAAAAAGTTTTATAATTTTGAAAGATCTTAAACCAAGAAATGTTATGTAAGAAATATTTAAGATTCCACACTAATTCTTGGTCACTAATCAAACCAGCCAAAAAAAGGGGGGTATTGATGACAGATATTCTTTCTTACACTAGATAACAAGACTCTTTTGAAGATACCAAATTACGCTCGATAACATGATCGTTAGGTTGTATTCAAAACTCAAGTGCTGCTGTCATTAAAGCAAAAGGGGGACAAACCAAATGCCAAGACATAGAGAAATTCCTTTAAATGTTTACATTTTTACACTAAAATTGCTATGCTGATCATTTATTATGCTATGCTGTACTATTTTCACAAGGTGTATAATTTCAAAAATCCAAACTGATCACACTTGTAACCTGATCTCATGCTTTCATTACAATTACACATATTTTCATCAACACAATCATTGTTTCAAAACTTAAGATTATTGTAATATATATCAAGAACATTTGATTTAATCACTGAAATGCAACATTGTGATCTTCTTTCAATTTAGTACTTTTAACAATCAGTTCATTCAAGAGCAAACAATGCAAGATACATCTTTCAAATCACCTGTTGCTGAAATAATTACAATAATACAAGCAATAATTGTCATGTTAGAAAATACACTTACATTACCTAACTTGCTTAACTCACATAAAATCCATAATGTTTGTAAAAGTATTTATGTGTTACTGTATCAAAAGGTGTGACATGGCCATAAGGTTTTCTGCTAGAACAGTTTACTGTCAGTGAATGTCCTCACTGTGCCATATGACTGAATCTATACTGTAGCTGAACTTTATATAGTAATGTGCAGTCTCTACCATGGTAATGTCTCTATATACAGTATCACATCATGACATAATGTAATGTAAAATGCTGTATTTGATGCCATCTGTCTCCCGTCTTCTTATATATCTTACCAATCTCTGATCAATTCCTCTCCCTTGTATCCTGCTGTATGTTCACAAATTGCAAAACACACAGTTTTACAAATGAGGACATCCTCAAAGGGAGTTTTTTGGTGATTTTGTCAGCATTCAATAATCAGGTAATAATTAATTACATTTGGTTATCCCTAAATTGCAAACAAGTTATTTAGAAACTATATCTGTCTCTCTCTCTCTCTCTCTCTCTATATATATATATATAAAACAAAAACTGTGTCCATCTTCATTCAACAAAATGTTATTATTTTAAAGGGGGGGGGGTGATTCTATACCCACTGTAGATGCACCAAATGATTCACTGAGTTAGATTAAATAATAGACAAATGTATTAAACTGAATGAGAAGTTTGATAGTAAGAGCTTTATGAAAGGCAGTTACTGTGAATTAAACATTTATATAGATGAAACACTTATTTTGCGTAGTGAAAAGAATACTTTGTGATTGTGTATTGCACCAAGACAATTGAAAATATGCTGAAATGTTTGAAAAAAGTGCACTTTTGATGATCTGTTGTGATATTAGTACTAAGAGTTTTGAAAATTTAACAGTTGCTTGTGAAAATAGTACTAAAGCGAATTTAAAAAAACTGTAATGTCCAGTACTGTAGTATATCATCTGACTCAGCAGTCTATTAAAAGCTGATTATGAAGGCACAATCTGGGCAGCTGCACCTTCCTTCTGACACGCACACATACATTTGGCAACATCATTTGCCATTTAGATCAATGCCTGAGAACCAGCAATATTTTAATCATAACTGGACTGGGTAATGGTGGCTATATTTCCTAGTAAATCAAGATCAAAAAGTTACAGAAGCATAACTGAACATGGAGACACATTTAGACTAAGACTGTATGAGCAAGTGTTGTTTAGGTGTTATGTTACTTCTACTGAAATGTCATGCCGTGTTATGTATGTGATATTCATCATTAAAAATGAACAGGCTGCACTCAGCTGGACAGCAAAGCTACTGTGTTTTTCTAACACTTTTTGATGATATCTAAAAAGCCTGGGAACTAGTTCATATACATATCACAGTTGATTGAAGTTGTAATGTTTTCAAATGGTCAGAAAAATTAATAAAATAAAATAAAATAAAACTAAATATATTGGGGTTTGGGGAAATTTCTCATAAAAATATGATCACAGAGGTAATGCTCCCCAAGTAACCCTGTTTTAAAAACACAATAAATAAAATTAGGATGACTCACCCAATCAACAAAAAAATTTGTTCATTAGTTCACTTTTAAAAACATATAATTTGTATTTTCTCAGCTCCTTGATGACGGTGTAGCCATAGCTATGAAGCATTAGTATTAACGGTAAAAGTGGAAACATAGACCCCCAAAGTCTCCATTAGCATTCTCACAAAGGTCTAATTAAACTCTTCGACACGCAGCATGCTGTCCCTCCTAAAGAAATAAATGTAATTAGGAAGGGAGGTCCCCTCTGCCTTCATGTCCCCCTGGAGCCACACTAAAGCGCCACTTTCTCGCAAACTCTAAAAAGTGTGCACTACAGGGAGAAAAGGAAGTTAAAAATGTGGAGGAGTGTTTTGCTGTAAGGCTCTGTAATAATCTACATCTTTTAAGAGTTGTTCAGACTAATAGATATGTACAGTGAGCAAAAAAATAAAAAATTCAAACAAATAAATATATAAAATCTGAAATGATTCATTTTTAAGGTGAATTGGCATCATGAGCAATAGAGACCAGAAAAGTACATTTTTACATATAGTCCAAAGGAGACCACTAGTGACAATGGTCCTATTTTGCATTCTTTTATCATTTACATTTTTATACCAAATGATATTATCACGTTTGAGTGAACAGTTTAATTGAAAAATTAACTTGAATTTCAGAATGTCTTAGCCTGTCTCTCATTCATTTGATTGACAGCAGCACTCAAGCTACACAAACTCTGAATGATCCATGTTATCCAACATGAATTGAAGTAGGAATTTTTTGTGCTTCAGTGGAAGCAAGGGACATCTGACATTTTGTACAGGAGTTCATATGATCAATGACACAACGTGAACTAGAAATACTGCAGAGTCCTTCTTCTCGACTTTACTTCATAATATTTAATTTAGAATGTTTCAAAGGCTTAAAACATTGTGTATTTTCAATTTAAAATTAAAAAATAAAAACTGGTTTCAGGCATTTGCACTAATACAATTCGGTCATGCTATAAAATTCAAGCACTCTAAATCCAATTTGAAGTCAGTTTCTGGTATTCCAAAAATCCGATATACTTTTGTGGAATCACAGTGAGTAAAAGCTCTTCCTGTTAACATTGGTAAAGCCCAGTGACCTCTAGTGCTCGACAGCGGTACAGGTACAAATAAAAAAAATAAACTGTAAATTTATGAATAGCTACTGCCAAGGACATCTCAGTATAGTGCTGGATCTACAAGCACAACTTTAGAATGTTTATGAACCACATACCCAGCATGCCATCTACTCTTCCTGAGGAGTTACAAAAGACTACAGATATGTGCACGCAAATCTCAGACGACTCCACACCGTCAATGTGGCAAAACAGCCGAGATGATCTTGTTTATGGGGATGAAATATGGGATGAGTCACGAACGACCATTGAATGGATTATCGTGCGGTGTGAAAATAATGTCTTCACACCGACACCTCATATTTTACCTCAAAGATGATGAGCACATAGACTCCTGCCAGGATCAATCCGGCGATAAGCACCTGTGTTTCCACGGTTACATAGAGTGACTGGTGAGTCATGGACAGAGGAACCACCTGACTGTCTAACAGAAAGGCCTGCACACTGATCAGAATAGGAGCGCTGGAGGACAAGAGAAAGATACCGATTAGAGAGATGGAGATGCATGTATGGAGACGATGGAGATGCATATACGATGAAAGAAACTACTGCAAAAATAACATTATCACATGATCAAATTTACTGAACTATTAACACAGTTAAAATCTGATGACAGTAGTGTGATTAATCTGCTTTTTTTATATGGAGCAATAGATGCAATAAAGTGCACCACATAACATGAATGTCTTTGTTTGATGAGGAATGTGTAATCATACCTGCTAACCATTTCAAATGTCCTTGTTCTCAGAATTTGGTCACTTCGTTGGGAATGCAATGGTATAGTCCAGTTATAAAGCACCTGTTAGAAAAATATTATTTATATTCTGAATGTATAGAATAATCTCTTTTAATCTTTTCATTTTAATTTTATATACATTTTACATACAGCATCCTGAAAAAGTACACTGAACAAAATTATAAACGCAACACTTTTGTTTTTGCCCCCATTTTTCATGAGCTGAACTCAAAGATCTAAGACTTTTTCTATGTACACAAAAGGCCTATTTCTCTCAAATATTGTTCACAAATCTGTCTAAATCTGTGTTAGTGAGCACTTCTCCTTTGCCGAGATAATCCATCCACCTCACAGGTATGGCATATCATGATGCTGATTAGACAGCATGATTATTGCACAGGTGTGCCTTAGGCTGGCCACAATAAAAGGCCACTCTAAAAAAACAAAAGTGTTGCGTTTATAATTTTGTTCAGTGTATTTGGATACTTATAAGTGACTCCTTAAAATGTATAAATGCCTTTACAATCAAACTATAAGGCATTTAAAGACATTTAAATTTGTATTCTAGTCTACTCTATTCTATTCTATAGAAATAATACAATACAGTACCATTCAAAAGTGTATGGTCAGTAAGTTGTTTTATTTGTATTTATTTTTTTAAGAAAATACATGTACTTTCTACTTATCAAAGAATCCTGAAAAAAAAGTGTATTACGGCTTCTTCAAAAATATTAAGAAGCACAACTGTTTTCAACAAGAAATTAGAGAAATGTTTAACATGATAAGAATTGATAATAATAAGAAATGTTTCTTGAGCACCAAATCAGCATATTAAAATGATTTCTGAAGGATCATTTGATGCTGAAGACTGGATTAATGGCTGCTGAAAATTCAGCTTTGCCATCACAGGAATAAACTGCTATAATATTTCACAATATTACTGTTTTTACTGTCATTTTCATTCAAATTAATGCAGTCTTGGCAAGCATAAGAGACTTTTCAAAAACATTCAAAAATCTTTCTGACCCCAAACTATTTTTATTAAGGAATAAACACACTTTTCAAGCTAAATGTTTTACAAAATGAAATATAAAACAACATATATATTGAAACAACTCCAACCTGCTGAGTTCTTCTCCTGCGAGACCCCGCCTCTTCAGTCTGCTCCACCTGGATCAGAATATACTCCTGGGTCTCTTGAACTGCCTCCATCCCTCCCAAAAACGGCCCACCAACCTGCAGCTTCAGCAGGGAGTTGTCACGAAAATCAGTAAGATTCATGGCTACAGTGATCAGTTAGGTTAAGAAAAACTTCCATGAACTAGGGAAACAAATGAAAATACAAACACTGAATATCTATCAAGCTTTAACCTGAGTGTTTTGGAAAAATTTTGCAAACAGATGTCAGCTGGCCATGGTTTCATTTTGGACAGACAATCCCCTCCCACCAGCAGAAGGTACATTGAAGCACTTCAGTGCATTGTTCATTCTTCACATTCATCTCTCCAGCTCTGCAGGACTCACAGATTGCTGCAAGTATCAGCCAGATCTGTTGTTATGCACAAAGTCATAGGCAAGACTGTTACCATGACACAGGCCGCTGTAAATAGCAGATGGTGAGATTGTCACAGAAACGGAAATGAATTAGAGCAGCCCTTCAGTGCAATCTCCGAACCAACCATAAAATCCCCGCAGGGTCTGAGGAGTTAGCGCAGTGGCATGCATCATCACAATATTTGACTTGTGAATTAATGATTCTTATTTATCTAGTCAATGCAAATCCAAACAATGCAGATTCTCTAAAGTACACAAATGGGGAGGATACAGAAACTTTCGGTGGATGAGACTGCTAGCATCCTCCAGGGGCTTTCCCTGTCTGGATACATGCTGAAAAACAGCTGATGATTCAAATAAATATAGTTATTTCAGGGTGTCATACAAATAAAATAATTGAGCATTTGTAAGTAATACAATCATAAATGGATATTATTCTATATAACAAAAGCTGTTGAGTAGGTTTGACGACTGAAAAACTTACTGAACAGAGAACAACAATGATGAAGATGGTGATGATTGTTGTTGTCCTTAAGCAATACCTATAAAAGCAAACTTATGTTCATGTTTAGTTATGTCATCTACCTTGCAACAGAAACACATTTAATGTCCCAGAATTTTGAGTTACGGAGCTACAGTAAAGAGATTTCGGTAACACTTTAGAATAATGGTCCGTTGTTAACAAAGTAACTATGCAGGAAGTAATAGGTAGTACTACATTAATACTTAACTGGCCTAATGCATTTTTCACTTTAAAGCTAAAGTGCTACTAAGGAACTACTAGTGATCTGGACCATTATTTTAAAGTGAAAAACACCTTAACCACTCAGTAATTACTCACAAGTAAATTAATGAGTTATATAACATATTTTATATCTGACACATTCTGTACAGTCATGCATTTGTGTGACGCACTAGTGATATTTTACCAGTAGGTCTTTTGGAGTGGGATACATTGATACTGAACTGACACGAAGCAGAGATCATAATTGCGAACTAATTCAGTCATGAGATTGTCAGCATCACTTCTTAATTATTAACATTTTTAAGTGAATTTTAATTTTTATTATTATTCTGTGTTTATCATTTTTATTATTATTCTATGTTTAAGTTTGAAATAAACACTGAACATCCATCCTTTGGTAAGAGCAGTAGTCACAATTTTAAAATGCAGCCAACTTATTTGGAGGATATCAAATTCATAAATTAGTTTCCACAAAGAACCCAATTGTTCACTTTTAAGATGTTACTGTTGTGATTAGTAATTAATTGGTTATTCTTTATTAACTGGTCATAGTTCGCAAGTAGTTCTCAATGAGGATATTTTTATTTAATAATTATCAGATATCTAATAAGGAACTACCTTTGTGCTAAATTTGCTACTACTTGCTTAGTTAATCTTGCTCCTCTATTAGTTAATAGTATTAAGTTAAGTGTTAATGTAGTACTACCTATTACTTCCTGCATAGTTACTTGTTAACAACGGACCATTATTCTAAAGTGTTACCGAGATTTCTACATGCTTTTCTACAATGGTTCTCCTGTACAACTGAATGGATGGATGGATGGATGGATGGACGGACGCACGGACGGGTCCTGTTAATATTGTTGTGAATTTTTAACTAACCCCAAATTTTGAATGGTAGTGTATGTATGCCGTACCTGATGGGTGATGATAGTTTGAAGTAATGTTCACATTTATCCATGGATGTGATGTGGGAGAGACAGGCCACCTCACTGCCCAGCCTGCACCTCCTCTCCAGTTCAGCAGAGCTGGCCTCCCATGATTCCTCTCCAGATCCCAGGCTGGACTCATGCAGTGTCATGTAGGTGATACTGCACAGAACAGTATAAAAACAATGTGTTAAACACTGTGGTGCTCGCAAAATGTTGCTTTCTTTGTTTGAGCAGTCAAAGATATTGACTTCTGACTTAACCAATGGCATGAGTTTGGGGCAGGACTATCTGTTTAGTGGTCAAATGTATTATTTAGACCCGGGAAACTTGTTTACAATAATCATTATTTTTGCAGTCACAATTGTTGCCGCTAGTCTCATGGCAATGAAACACTTCACCTTTAAATTTAGTTGTGAAAATCCAATCCCTCTTGGATAACTTTTACTATCACTCAAATTAACACATCACTTCTGCAGCTAGGAAGCGATTAATAGTAGGCTAGAATCTGTGATTGCGAAGTACAGTAAATATCCACACCGGTGCGGTGACTGACAGCCACACATTCACCTCAAAACATTAGATTTAGGGATGGGCGGATCGATCCTTAAGTAACTTAGGCCTATCGATACTTTCGATACTGATGTTGTATCGAAAGGATCGATCCTCACGTAAAAATATCGATTCTAAAGTGCATTTTTTAACCATTAATTTTATTTATTTCTCAAGAAATTCAGTGCATAAAATAAGCTTCTAAGTGGAAAAATTACGGTGGCCGAGAAGTGCAAAGCAAATCACAATTCTGAAAACAAAATAACAAATTACAAATGCAAATGCAAGTCTAAAAAACAAAATAACAATTCAGAAAATGCAACAACAATTCAGAAAACATTATAACAAGTCAGAAAACACAATGACAAATTCGAAAACAAAATAACAGGAAGAACCAGCCGAAGAACAGCAGAGTCGTGGTAGAAAGTTCGGCGATGGTATTAAAGTAGCTCAGTTTAAATGTATTGTATGAATTGCCCTTACTATGGAATAAAAAATACGGGGTGTCTATTTACATTTAGTTAAAAGTGGCTGTAAGTCATCAGTTCCAGTGGTACTTGTATGGCACTAATATGCTCCCTTTTAGGGGTATAGTTGCACCTTTGAGGTTACTGCCCCAGTAAAGGGCTAAAATACAATTATAGTATATTTTATTTCTTATAGTGTAAACAAAAAGGCCTATGGAATGTTAAAAACATGGCTTTAAAATCTAATATTAAGTGAGTATAATTACTGATTATATTATTTTAATAATTTAAAAGATCAGTTTAGTTAATAGGTATCAGTATCGACGATACTGGGCTTGAAAATATCGGTATCGGATCGAAAATAAAATAAGAGGTATCACCCATCCCTAATTAGATTCATCCGCGCTGAAGCCGTGCCGGAGCACAACCCAAGGAAGATAATTCCGCAGACAGCTGCAATTGCAGGTTTTCAAACAGAGATGGCGACAAAGAGGCAAAACTTACGGACTGCAGCTTTAACTTCAACTACATCTAGAAGCTAAAATTCAGCATTTCATTATTAAAATGTAATGTCTTATATGACTCTATATGTTATACTCCATTTGCAATCATGACAAATTATGTAATTTAATTTAGCATTAAATTTAATTTTTGCTCACACACATGTATTTTTTTTACTTAATTTTTCTACACAATAGAGTTTGACATAGCTAAAAAAAATGCAAACAAGAACTACAAGAAACTGCAATAAGGGGTCCCCTTACACAGACAAACATTTAATACATTAAAATCCTGTTTGATTCCATTTGAACTTTCATTGAGCTTTCAATTTTCATAAGAAAACTTATCCTACTTTTTATTTTTCTTGACGTACCTGATAAAATAACGTTTCATGAAAATAGAAATATTCAGCACTGAAGAGGACATTATATCACCCAAACAAAATTAAATACAGGTGTAATCCTTATGACTATGACTCTTGTTACATAAAAATCACTGGCTTTAGAGTTCTGATAGGGATACATGGGTGAATCAAGGACTCAGGATGCTGAGGAAATTCAGGAAATGCAATAAACAAAATGACTCATGCCTCAAAAATATTAAAGACCTAAAAACTATTATAGATAGTTCCCACATAAAAATATTGATTTGTATACAAAAATACAAAAAACGTTTTATATAGAAATTTTGGGATTCTTATGCAAATTACATGGCTAATAACATATTCCTGACTGGTTGAGCAAACTGGAATGAGCTCCAGTCTGGTATCATATTCAATGTGTTGGAATCAATACAGATTATTATAGAGTCTGACAACTGAGAGTTCAGATACCGTACTGCAGGCAGTGTTTGGTTTAATTAAGAAGTACATAGAGGTCAAGAACACTTCAAGATATCAAAATGCCATACATTATTTGAGGAACTGTGTTTGTCTTCAACCTGGTAATATATAAAATAATTGTTGGAAATGAAGGTCACAAAGCCACTTTTTCTCATTACTGAATGATAATGAGGTCGGTAATTACAGACCCCAGGTAATATTCCTACAGCTATTCTGCAGAAGCTTTCTTGAGTAAAGCCAAGTCAACAGGCAGGGGCGCCGCTAGCTTAGACTTTCTGTACAACACTATTCTGCTGATATGGAATGAGTTTGACTACTTAATCAGGCTCTATGTAATCAGAGTGAATTTGTAGTTTTTCTATAGCAAAACTAAAATGTGTTTAAAAGTGCGACTGACCAAATCGTCCGGCTCGGTTTGCCCCCCTCGAACTCAAAGACATCTCTAATTTGACAGTTTACCATCTGATCTCACTCAGTGACTCTAGGCTACGTAGGATGGGATGAAACCATGCAGTGAATGGGGGGAGATAATTTTGCCGGAAATGCAGAATAAGCCGTAATTTGTTGTTTTATTTGTAACTCTTTGGTAGATACATTTATAATTCCTATTACATTACTACTACTACTACTGTTACTACTAAAAAAACAGATCTCTGGGGGCCCCAAAAGTGCGTGGGCCCTTAGAATCGTCCTAACTTTCCCCCCCTTAGCGGCTCCCCTGTCAACAGGTCCTACAACTTTGAAAGAAAGAGGGATACATTCCGTGTGTACGAGTGGTTAATGCTTTGCAAACAAAAATGATATTCTATTATGCTTAACAGATGATTAATTAATATTAAAATAACCAGAAAAGCCATTAAACATTGATTTGTATAGTTTGGTACATATAATTATAACCGAATGCGTATCAACCTCTGATCTGTTTGCAAATGATTAATTGAAAAAGATTATTATAAAGTAGGAGTGCCAGTGGATTTTATTGTTATTTGTAAGCAATTAAAGGAATACATACATAAGTCAAATAAATACATACATTTTGGTTTCAAATAAAATGAAATCAAGAAAAACAAACCTTAACGGAATTGTTCATTGAAGAACAGAAAAGAAAACAAGAACATCTAATATATAATACTGTGAAACCAAAGGGGAAATATATTTAGGCTCACCTGTCATTTTGGGGAAACTTGAGAAGGGGTGACCGTTCTGTGTGGTTGGCTTGGTTGGATTTGCCTTTGAGGAGGTTTACCATGCTGAAGCTGTGCCTGGGAACAAGGAGAAAACTTATTAAATCTGAGCATGATGTCGGTCATAAATAACATCTCAGCCACATTTAGAAATCAATTCTTGGCATCCATTTTTAATGACTCTTCTATAAAAACTGACAGCTGAAATAAAATGGAACTAAAAGTCTTTGAGCAGAACTGAAAGTCATTCTTCCTTTTTGGTCTCTGTTCAGTCATCTTTACACCATAATCAAACATCCTGGTCTAGTGTGTCAAACAAGGTCTAAGCTACATGATCATAAAATAAATGTAGATTTGCAAACATAAGCAAGCTACACATCCAAAAGATTAAGGACAATTATATAAGTCATCCTTCTGGTCCATTGTGTCCTCCTACAGCTGTCTTGATGATTTAACTGACACCTCGTAACTTGTCAGGGTGGATGGGCATCAGGTAGTTTGCAGATTCACAGAGGAAAGAATATGGTTATGACAGGTGTATGGACAACAGCATGCTGCTTATCTGGGCCTTGAAAACTAGAATAATGTTCTGGCCTTGGTTTACATGCTATAAAACACAGTGGCACGATGAAATAAACTATTGCTTTGTGACTTTGTCTTGTGTCAGTGACAGGCTTATGTAATGCATGAATCCCTCAAAAAAGTAAATGCCACAATCTCATGATTTTAAAATATTTATCTTTCAACATGTCATATAACAGATATCCAAGTTAAGAGTATCAATCAAAGAAATCAGGACTATAAAGTACATGCAAAACTGAAATGCTGACCCAGGGTATCAGTTGTTTTAATTCTGATTCTCACCCATCTAGAATCAGAAAAAAACTGCAGACAGGCTAAATCCAGAAGAACTGTGGCAACGTCTCCAAGATGCTTGGAGATATCTATATGTCTTAAATGTACAGTCAAACCAAAATTTATTCAGACACCTTCAACATTTCACACATTATCACAGTTTATTCGCTATAGTTTAGAAAATGGTAATAAAATATGACAAGAACTCAGAGTTAAACTGTGTCAGAACAAATTCATCTTGATAATGTCAGATAACACTTAAGCAAAACATGGTCAGGTCAAAGTGTCTGAATAATTTTTGGTCCCAAATTTGTATCAATTTTACTGGTAGTCCACTGTATAAAGAATTTTTGGGTATAATATGTCACAGTTGACTTTATTTAGCTATCCTTACTTACATAAATGAACTATAGTGTCCTGCACCAACTACTAAAAAAAATATAAAAGATTATTTCTGGTGTCTGAATAATTTTTGTTTTGACTGTATACAGTATTTATAAAATATATTGTGATTTCAGTTTTATTTCAAATAATTCTGCAGCACTATTTGGTTATTTTAATTTTACATTTGATTTATTTAATTATTATCTTTTCATTAACTCCTGAACCCTGTGCAGTTTCCTTGCGAACCCCCGTTTGGGCAACCCTGACATGCATCAATAATAATTATTTATAATTATAATAATTTTGTAGTACCACATTAATGTATTTCAACTGTAATACCACATTAATGTATTTCAATATAATTTGGGCCATTAGCATTCCTTCATTCAGTAATCACACTTTATCCTCTCTACTTCCTCAGACAAGGAAAGCTTTATTTACTGTAGTCAATCATTTCACATCTCATATACTCAATAACAACAGAAAAATCAATAGAAGTCTCAAGAAGAAGAGGGGGAAGAGAAAAGATCAGTTCTGAGCTATTGCTCAATGCTCAGAGACACCAGCAGTGTTGATATTTTTCGGCCTGTGTGAACAGAACAGATGGAAATCCCGAGAACTCTGTGGGCTAATTACTGGAGTCTCTTCACTAATCTAATAATCGAGAAAAATTCTCTGTTTGTCATAATTAATGACAGTTTAAATGGGTAAAGTCCCTCTTATCTCTTCAATTGGCTCTGAGTTTGTGTGTGAGTTATGGAGAGCTTTTTGCAGAATGCCAGAATAGATCAATGCTGCTCAGCACAGGCCAGACTATAGACTCAACCCTAGTACAATTCTAACACATCATTGGGCAAATCCCAAACCTCAGCTGCTTAGCATTACAGAGGACTCAAACAACTCACCCACCCCTACCGATGCCTCAGTTCACTGCAAACAGCTGGGATGGGGTGTGTGTGTGTGTGTGTGTGTGCTTTTATGTGCTCCAGACAAGACATAATAGCCATGGCCTCCAGGATATATCCTGGTGTTGAGTTTGGGCAAAAGGGAGATTAGACAGGATATTTCAAGGCCTTTAATCCCTCTCCCTGCAGTTACACAACGGAGAGGAGATTTGAAATGTTAGCTCTCAGAATGCAGGATTTATAAATGAAGCAAAGCTTTCTCTTATTGTGCATGAACCCGAGTGTGTGAGGTTCAGATGAGAATGAAACCAAAGAGGGG
Source organism: Sinocyclocheilus anshuiensis (assembly GCF_001515605.1). Taxonomy (NCBI): domain Eukaryota; kingdom Metazoa; phylum Chordata; class Actinopteri; order Cypriniformes; family Cyprinidae; genus Sinocyclocheilus; species Sinocyclocheilus anshuiensis. Next base: position 536,661 of record NW_015539876.1, read on the forward strand.
GAGTACATAACCCAGTGGGACACCTACCATCCTCTTAGATCCAGCATAGAATAAAAGTCAAATTGAATGCTACCTGACATACTCAATTTAATTTCATGAACAATATGAAGAAAATTGCTACATTTTTAATAATATCATATTGTAAAGTCAAACAGAAATTTCAGTTTCAGTTCAGTATTAATTAGAGTTTTTTTCTAATTAATACTTTTGTTCAGCAAGGATGCATTAAACGGCTCAAAAGTAACAGTAAAAATATTTACAGTGTTACAAATGTGTCTGTGGACACACACACACACACACACACAATATATACTTATATCTGTTTTTACAGTACTTTTGATCAAATAAGTGCAGTCTTGGTGAGCATAAGAGACTTTCAAACCCATTAAAAATATTACTGACACCAAACTTTTAAACAATAATATGCGTGTAATAATATATAGCATATTTATATATAATTGTGGCATATTTCCCATCGGACAAACTATTGAAACTTTCTATTTAATTCAATTACGGAATATATAAGATAGAGAAAGTCATAGAGAACAGAGAAACAACTACTTAAATGCATATTTTGTAAAATAATACATGTGATGTGATCAGCTGATTTCATTGAGAGTGGTTATCATTAAAGAATTCCTGTACGAGAGAGCAGTCATGAGAGCAGAAGCAGATCTCATCTCATGCATGACTAACAATTAATCACGTGATGGCTGATCTAAAACTGTACTGTCTAATCTGAAAAATGTAACAACCACAAGCTTGAGATTAAGGACCCCCATCGTCATATTCTACAGTATTTCACACACACATTTTTCCGTTGTTGCAATGGCGTTACTACAGTAATGTGACTCCACACGTGAGCACCAATCCTCTTTAGAGTCGATTAGCAGCTGTTTCACACAGAAAAGCTCTCACTAAGGGTTCTGGAGACCTTATCTGCCAAATGTGTTCAGATGAATGTCAGCCATAATAGTAGAAGTGCACTGTTACAATGAATTCGTAAAGTACATTTTGCATTAAGATTCCTTTCCCAGCATGAGCTTTCTTTGAAACATCTCAAAGGTGAGGTGTTGTACTTTGTTAAAATACTTTCTCTTACCACAGTTTAATGTGCAGGGACAACTATAAGCAAGTCATTTGTAGACTGATCTCCCAGAAGAGTATAAACGCTGTGGCACTATCAAGCTTGAAAGTCTGGTTGAGTGTGTTTGGGGCGGGAATACCCATTGGTCCAAATCATCTTTGACATATGGTGCATTCAAGTCCTCCAGGAAAGTTTGTATTTACAATTTGAGAAGTCGTAATTAAGACGTCAGGTGTGTTCAAGTCACGTTGGGTGGAGAAAGTTGGCGATGTACCCAGGGTTATTAACTAAAACTAAACTAAAACAATTTTAAAAAAATTACTTTAAATAAAATAAACATTAACCGAAATAATTTCAATAATTCATTTAAAAAACTTCATTTCAGCTAATATTTCTCATTTTAATTTAGTTTAACTTGGTGTACTCAAATAACTAATAAATAAATAAGTAAATAAAAAAATATATATCAAAATGTATTTCATTTTTTAACTATTACATAATGGCAAATAAAGAAAGCTGGTGTGTTTTAGCTTTTTATGTTTTTATTCAAATTATGAAGGTGCTACAAATGAAAATGTTAAATATATTTATATATTATATTAGTTATTATAATTGTACAATACTATAATTTTTTTTTACATGCAAGCTAGATTTACTTTAAATGTAAAAATATTAATAATAATAATTTTATTTTAAAAAATTACCATCAATACAGATGCAGGAACTCAAAGAAAGTTGTGAGTTTCCCACTTGTAATTACGACGTGTAATTATTAACTTGAATGCACCATTAAACTAATAACTAATTATTATTAATTATTAATTACAATATAAAAAATATAAAACTAAAATATACTTGGATAGTTCACCAAAAAAAGGTACATTTCTGTTATCATTTGAAAAATGTCTTAATTGTTTGTTTGTTTTTGGTCCATATAATGAAAGTCAGTGGGACTTGATGTTGCTTTGGACTCCACTGACTTTCACTGTATGGACAAAAACATTCCTTAAAATACTTCTTTTGTGTTCAGTAATTCAAGTATGGAACAAAATGAGAATGAGTATATGATGGATGAATTTTAAATTTAAATTTTGGAGTGAAATATCCCTTTAACAGTATTTATTCTTGATTAAGTATTTGATAGTTATCAAATTACTCAATTACTACTGTCCTACCTATCATCTTGATGGACGTCAGTGTAGATTATGCAGTGTCCCGAGGGCATGGCTGCAGCCTGCTGCAATTTCTGCGTTTCTCTTTTCCCAGAGAATCCCTCCAGCAGACGAAGCTCATCAAAGTTCCCAGCCACAGTGTCAGACTGTCTGCGGCCTACCCTGCTGGAGTGACCCTGTCCTCCGGTTTGAGACATCTCCACCTCAATATTGCTCTTATTCTCCAGATACATCTTCACTCAGGCACACTGGACCGCAACTGGAGGAGAAGGGGAGCACTGAGGTAAAATGATCTTTTAATGTAGCATAGGTTTCATATTTATGATAACTAGCATCAGATGAGTTCTTTTGAGACTTACATTTCCAGATTAAAATTACTTCTATAAGCCACATACAGAACAATGATGTACAGACATAAATAATTATAGAAACAGAACTGCATCTCGTATGATTTTATACCATAAGGATGCACCTGCCCCCTCTAGTGCTTCCCATGCATATAGCAAATAAAGTCAAATAACACTCATATGTTTTCCATCAAGACTCATAATTACTAAGACACTTTAGATACATGGAATGATAAGTATTAATGCAGAGTATGAATGCCACACACACTACTGTAAACCTTCTAAAAGAATAAGGTCACATATTATAGCCACAGTCCCTATGCTGTTTCAACGTCTCAGGCACTTAAAGAGTTAACCTCTCAATCGGTGACTGACAGTTAGAGTGTAAGGTTCCAGTCTGAGAGTCACAGACACAGCACCATCCTAATTAAGAACTTACTTCACCCTTTTGACCCTGGCATTACTTTTCCACACAGCCTCCTTTACACAGAGACCTACATCTTCACACACAGACCTCCATGAACTCACAGCTGTAGAGTCTAAAACAGATTTCAACTTTGTTCAACGAGTTTTGTGTGTGGGGGTAAGTAGGCTGTTTTTGTTTTGTTTTTTGGGCAGAAGAACATTGTGCAAAATGTATTACTCATTTTAATGACCACAACTTTTAGAGTTGCATTTGTTTTTTACATTGCCTAAATAAAATGTGTCGCTTGCCTGTGCAAAACCCATCTAGGGTGTTGCAAGTGGTTGCCAGGATATTGCTTTGCTTTTGTTAAGGGGTTCCAAGGGGTTATGAGGGTGTTCCAGCCCAATTTAATTAGTATTCATATGTAATGATTACGTGTATATTTTCTAATTTTTCGATATCTGAAACAAACAATATGGACGTACTGACTGCATTGAAAACAAATGTATTTATTTACATATGCATAGCTTTAGAAACATAAAAATCTTTACAATCTTTAATGTTGTTATTGTTAAGTGAAACTAAAATAATTAAAAATAATTTCCTTGCTCTTTATTGAATCAAACAAGCTCTATTGTGCCAGTGGTCAATACAAAGTGCTCACTGTCAGGGTGTTAACAGTCTGCAGAAACAGGTCATCTGTTGTCTCAAGAGTGAGTGTTACAATGTAAATGCAACACATCAGCAATATTTCTCTTTCAACCCCTATTCAAATCAGCCCTAACTCCAGCTCTAAGATAGATGGTGGGCCGTACTGTACGAGTCTCGGGTCGGACAGTTTTACTAGTATTTTACTAGCAAGTCATTCTGCAAATATTTGCAGCTTAGAGAGAGAAAGAGAGATTCAAATTAATATAAAATTATTAACTGATTTTTTTTATTAACTCAAATTTTTGTTAAAACAGTGGTTCAAAATTGTATTTTATTTTTTTTTTAAATAATATTTACTCATTTAATTTTTACTAAATTTAATTTTAAGAAATAAAATGGATTTGCAGCTTGCATTTATTTATTTATTTAAATAACTGTAGTTCAGAGCAAAAGCTAGAGGCTTTACCTCTGAATCAGAGCAAGATTAATCTGTTAAGAACCTTAACACACACAAAGCTCTCACACACTCTCCAGACATTACTGTACATTCCTCTTTGCCCCCTCCCTCCTCTCTCTCAGTGTGGGAAGAAATATTAATCCATTGAAAAATGCATTTAGTACAAATACTGTATGTATGAGACCATTTCAAATCAAATAAAAAGGTCAGGTTTTTTTGTGGATTTTTTTATATAAAAGGCAAATACACTTAATAAAAATAGAACTGGATATACATGGGTCTTAAATTATAATCACCATTCAAATTACATACAAAGTTAACTAAAGATATATGCAAATTATAATTGAATTCACTTCACTGTTGCAGTTTAGTAACCAAAAAGGTCCCTTTTTTATTTGTTCAGACAATTTTTAAATTGTATTAAAATATAAGGAAATATTTTACTTATCCTGTATAACTGAACTCTTACCTTTCTTTCTTTCTTTTTTTTTTTAACAAAACTGAATTTCTTACCTGCCAATTCAGAGAATGAAACGGGCGAGATGATGATAATGATGATGATGATGATATTATAACATTAAAACAAAAATGAAAAAGTCAAAAAAGAAACCCAGGTGGTCCAAACAGCTCTGGCTGGCTCATGAGTGCCACACACAGGCTGCAGGTTTTCATGAGCTCAGGAGGAGGAGGAAGATGCTCACTCTTAAATGGAAATTGTAGACTTCTAGGAGATGGAGGGAGTGACCCACAGCAAACTCTGCACACAGACAGAAAAGAGTGAATAAACAGCCCTCCCTCTTTCCTCTTCTCTCAGACCCTAAGATACCTTGTGGAAGTGGACACTCATTGACACTGGTGGTGTTTAAGACATGCCCAACTTTCCCTCAAATGCCTGAAGACACCCACCCCTTTTCATACCAAAACAATACACACAATGAAAAAAATGATTGTTTCTTGCACACATACTCAAGTATTACTCACTAGCAACTTGCTATGTATGACGTTATTGCTTAAAGCTTCTCTTACTTACAAGAGCTAAAGGAATCTCAATGCCCTACTTTGCATCCGTCTTACTGCCAAGACCTGCTTTTACAAGGATCAGTCAAACAAAACAAAAAAAAAATGGAGCAATTGAAATAACTCTTTCATGTCTTGTCTAAAATTCCAGAAGAGATTGCTGAGAGTTGATTTGAAAATCTTCATCAATATCACAAACTGTGCTCTGGAAGACTGTAATTGAGATTTCAATATGAATGTAAATATTTGTCATCAGATGATTCCATATCCAATTTTTCCAGTGCTCTTAATATTAATATTATAGCTCCATAAATTCACTGCATTTCATCAATTAGCTCATTTGCACCTGCTGTTATTGTGCCTAACACAATTTAAGAGAAACATCGGCGACAAAGTTGATACTCAAAAGAACTGATCAGTTCCTTGAGATGCAAAATGAGCTTTTATAATAAGCATTATTTTTTTGTTTATTTACCAGCATCACTAACTCGATACTTCCCCATTTTTCTACAATCTGCGTCCACACAATTTTCACAATCTGTAATTAAAATGTTCACATTCTTTCATAACCTGCAATTAAAAAAAAAAACGGGTGTCAGCACCGAGCAGAGCAGATCATTGGCAGAGGTCATTGTCAGAGGAGAGGAGGCAAATTAACCCTGAAATTCAACGTCAGAGGTCATATGGCATCATCCTATTTATGTTTTAAAGGAAGTGATAAGAGCTTAAAAGACATAAATTATCCAGAAGCTGATTCTGGGTGGGCAACTTTTAACACACAGAGTTCTGCAGCGCACCTAAAATTACACACTTTCTTTCGTTTCTTTGTGCATCACGTTTCAGAATAAAATGCATGTGAAAGTGTTATAAAGCAGCCAGAAGGAAAGCAGGAGAGAGCTGAGTGATCATGGAGGTGATGTGGTGTATTACACAAGTCGAAAAAAAGTGCCGCTGTGGGGAAGACGAAAGAGTCAGAAAGACTTTCATGTGACTTCTAGATTCTGGATTTTGGCCCAGTGCACACAGTCTGAGGTCTTCACTCATCTACACTTGTGTCTGAGGGTTATGGCCAATTTATACACAAGACAGATTATTATGCACGCACAAACATTAAATGTACATTAATAAAGTTGAGTCCAAAAATCTGAGACCACATTGGAAATCTGGGATTTAAGACCTAAAAACAAAGCAAAGAGAAGTAAAAAAAAAAAAAAGCAGCAAAGCATAGCAAAAAAGAAAGAAATAAAAAGGCAACAACTAAACAAAACACAAAACAAAAACCAAAAAAATGAATATGTCTTGCTTCCAAGATCATGCTGGATAAAACGATCATTAAGTTTTACACAAACTTGTAGAGATCATGCTCAAGTGCTGCTGTTATTAAGGCAAAGGCACGTCATAAGTTATTATTTCAAGTCCGTTTTGGACTTTCTGCGCAAAAAAACGCCCTCCGGCTTTTCCTCATTTCAACATACACTGATGATGACATGATACTGATAAGAGGGAATTGATTTGAGAATAATCAAGACAGACAACTCCTTCAATCAGACAGCTGTTTGGATTCATTTATATTTCCTTAGCACTTCCTGCACATTCCTCAAAGAAATAAACTGTGGGTGTGATGTAGTATCAGCTCAGTGATCCTGTGGGAGCCCATTTATACTGGTGTACAACAGAAATGGGAGAGATGGTGAAACCCACTAAAAGTGCATAATTGGACTTTGTAAGGTCAAACAAGAGTGTTCAGATAACAACGAGGAAAGGAGACACAAAGAGGTAAAAATAAGTATGCTTTAGTGGTATGTGCCAGTATGTGGCTATTGAGATCCCATAAAACGTCCAACGGATCTAGCCAAAGGATCCCGGCTGTCTGAGCTCTCCTAATCGCAAAAAAAGTCAGTTAGGAAAAAAACTGACCACACACATGTCCTCCTCTGCTTATGTAACCCAACCGATTGAATTCAAGTCTTCTTGCATAACATTTCATTTACTGAATCGACAGCAAGAGGAAGAAAGGTACAGGAACGTCTCAATTTTAAGATTAATTAAATCATTTAATTTAAAGAAAGATTTAATTAAATGAAATAAACAGTGGGGTCCACTAGTGAAAAATATTGTATCAGCATTTATAGGTAGGTAGGTAGATAGGTAGATAGATAGATAGATAGGCGTTTGTACATTTTTAACATTACTTTAAGAAAAACTCAAGGTGCTTACAGTTACAGCGCTGTGTTAGTGCATGTGCAGTATGAGTTCCATAAATATTTTGAATATGATGGTCCCTGCTAATGCACTTTGGCATGCTACACTTCAGTGACCTTGATACGCAAAGCAAATTCTATCAAAAAAGGTTTTCACAAACCAAAACTCAGATACACAGCCCGATTAGCTTAAAACAAGTGTTTTGGTTTTCTCAGGCTGTTTGAACAATTTATGAATGCACAGTAAAGTCAGACCTTCCTGCTGCATTCAAGTACAGTTTTACAGCTCTGGTTCTTTTCTTCTGCCTGCCTGGAGCCAACCCGACATGAGTAGAGCACCTGACTCATTCCAGCATAATGCGCTCTGTGATTTCTGCTTATGAAAGAAAGAAAAAAGCATTAAGATGGTGAAGAATGCTCCGGATTTCTAAGCCAAACTAAGCCATCATAAAACACTTTCCTCTCGGTCATGCACCCCTAATACCCTTTTATCTCCACAACAGAGAAGGCAGGTTACGATGTGACCTTTGACCTCTGAGCTTAATACTGTGGCCCATTAACAACAAAGCCTGTGAACCAAGAGCAATATATGCAGAGCTAGATGGCTCAGCCGGTTCACAGATAAACATCACTTGACTATCCTCTGAGTGCACGTGAGAGCTGTAAGGGGGTGGAAGTGCTCACTCTTTTCCACATAAGCCAGTACGAGTCGTGCAGGTCATTATGAGGATTTTATTAAACCGTTTACGTTAGTGTTTGATAGGAATGTGTTTTAACTGGTCTGGAAATCCCATACGAGACTAAAGCCAAAGTAGACTGAACCTAAACCATGTTAACCTGAAACAATGGCAAACTGACTACATATTTGGGGATTTCAAATATTGTATATAAAATTGTACTTTTTGAATGCATTTGATTTCATTATAATTAGTAGAATCATTATTTCTAGTACTGATGCCAGAAGAAAGTCATGTCAAGGCTTACATTTTCAAACTCAAACGACAAATTGGAATTTTAGAATAAACTGTTACCAGTGTTTTCAGTGATAGTGAATATGGATTTTTTTTTTTTTAAATACGGGTTATCACATTACATATCGAGCATAATTAAAACTACATAATATATGTTGTTACTTGTTACTGCTTAAAATGTGATATTTACTGTACAGTTTGTCTTTAGGAATAAAAACACCAAAAGCTAACATACAGTCTGCAAAAACAGAAAATGTAAAATTATATCATTTAGAAAAAGAAAAAAAAAAAAAAACAATGCATTTCAGATATATCGACCAATATTTTGAACGATATAATGGCGACTATACTGCTATCGGCTAGTATTTTTTTCTTTTTATAATTCTGCATTGAATTTTTCCCAATTCAAACAAGCAATTTATACTATGAACACACAAAAATATATAATTAAATCATCCAAAAATTCAGGAAAAAAATTCAAAACGAGAAAATAAAACTTACAAGAGAAATTTGGTTTAAATTTATTAACAGAAATTAACATTTATTTATAACATGGAAATGAGACCTCTCATTAACACATGGCACAATCAAATTATATACATTCCATTAGGAGAACAGTGCAGACACATATAGGAGGAGGAGAGAATACAGTGACCGACAACCTAAAAACAACCCCTGATCCGACTTCCACTGATCAAATGAGAAAACAAAATATCCTGCTCAGTTAAAAAGGTTTTTAAAGAAACACTGCTGTTTTCAAATAAAGAGGCGAAGTTCATAATACTACCTATTTAACACAAATTCAATCAGGAGTCTGTCAGGAGTCGTCTACCACAGTGCTAGGCTAAGCGGTCTGTCCTCTGTAATAAAACATGAACACAATGTTTAACAAAGAGATGTGTAGTTTCTCCTGTCTTCCTGGTTCTCTTCACAACAAAGATAAAAAACAAATCTATCTTGCTTTTCACCAGCTTAATAGTGCTTTAAAGTTAATTGCACATAATGATATACACTTATTACTCTTCTTTTAGTTGTATTTGTGTCTATGCACATATTAATAAGTGAGATTAAAACAGACAACTTCGGTTCAGTTTTCATTTAAACTTCTTTTGTCAGCTTATTTTCAAGACTTCCTACAACTTACCACACTATCTGTCTCTCTCTCTGTGTGTGTGTGTGTGTGTGTAAATGTCAACGATTCTGTGTTTTTCTGTCAATGTGGGGTGCTGTGTGTACATTAATGAGGAAAAAAAATTAACTTAAATGATTTTAGCAAATGGCTGCAATATAACAAAGAGTGAAAAATTGAAGGGGGTCTGAATACTTCCCGTACCCACTGTATACACACGGAAACTTGTTTCTGGAATGGAATAGAAAATAAAAATGGAAGGGTGCCCTCTGTCCCCACTGTTGTTCGTGTTGGCAGTCTAACCCCTAGCTATGGCAGTGACAGTACATAAAGGAATATCAGGCATTACAATTGGGGACAAGGATCATACTTGAGCAGGAAGAAGCAGGTGTAGGACTCTGGGAGGAAGTGGTCAGGTGGGTTGTATTTATCCAGCACCTGGTCAAAAAGGACAAAAACTAAAAATTGAGCACTAATATTTATTTATATATAATATATATATATATATATATATATATATAACCAATATCCATGATCGGACGAATTAATATAATTAAAATGTCTATTCAACCCAAATTCTTATACTTTTTTCAAACACTCCCATTTCCATTACCAAACATCTTTTATGATAAAATTAACAAACTAATTGCTCAAATTATTTGGAATGATTGAAAAGCTAGACTTCGCCTTAAGCTATTACATCTGCCCTATGAAAGGGGAGGGCTTCAACTTCCCAATTTTAGATGGTACTATATGGCTGCCCAACTTACTTCAGCACTAAATTACTTCCATACAACAACATCTGCTTGGGTAGACATTGAACAAAACTCCATCCCAGATACACCATTAAAAATTTACCTATACTCTTCAGATACTAAGTCATTGAAGAAGAACACAAAAAACCCTTTCCTTAAAAATACTGTTTCAGTCTGGCATGCTGCACATAAGCATATAGGTGATATGCCGAGATTATCCCAATTTACTCCTATTTGGGGTAATGAACAATTTACACCTGGTAATAAAGATGGAGGATTTAAGATATGGAATATTAGAGGCATTCAGAAAATTATGGATTTATATGAAGATGGAGTTCTACTTTCTTTTGATCAGCTATGCCAGAGATATGTAATTCCCAAAAAGCATTTTTTTAAGTATCTACAGTTGAAAAGTTACATGTCATCAAAAGAAGAACAGATCATCTGTATACCATCTTTATCAAAATTAGAGGAAATAACTCACGGAAATTTAGAAGGTAAGGGTCACATATCTGTGTACTATAATTTAATGGTGAAACACAGTACTGAATCAACATTGGACAAATTAAATGCTTGGAAAGTGGATATACAGGAAGATATAGACGAAGAAGACTGGAACTATGCTTGTCTTAAAGCACAAACGCAGACAATAAATACAAGGTTTAAATTACTTCAATATAAATGGTTAATGAGAACCTATATAACACCTGTCAAACTTCATCAAATGTCTGCTAATATTCCAGATATATGTTCTAAATGCTTGGACGATAAAGGTACACTATATCATTGCCTCTGGGAATGTCCAAAGATACAAAACTTTTGGAAGGAGGTTATAAAATGTTTGTCAGACATGTTTCAATATAAGTAGTTAATGAGAACCGATATAACACCTGTCAAACTTCATCAAATGTCTGCTAATATTCCAGATATATGTTCTAAATGCTTGGATGATAAAGGTACACTATATCATTGCCTCTAGGAATGTCCAAAGATACAAAACTTTTGGAAGGAAGTTATAAAATGTTTGTCAGACATGTTTAATATTGCAATTCCTTTGAATGTAAAACTTTGTATTCTTGGAATATATCCAATGGACGTTATACAAACATCAAGACAGATTAAACTTGTAGACTTTGGTCTCCTTCAAGCCAGAAGAGTTATTGCATCAGGCTGGAAGAGTATGGATGCTCCATCTATGAAAATGTGGATAAAGGAGTTATCGAACTGTATCGGACTGGAAAGGCTAACTTACATTGCTAAGGGTAGACGGAAAGACTTTGATCAGCTATGGGAGCCATACATAAATATCATGTAAAATGGAAATGTAGACCTTACTGAAAAAGACATTGTAAAACATTCTCTGTAACAAATGTATTTATTTTTTTATTTTTTATTTTTTTTACTTTTAGAAATATTTACTTAATTTATTTTATTATTATTATTATTTATGCATTTTTTTAAAGAAAAAAAAAAAGTGTTAATTGAACGTGTAAGTGAAGGGGTGTATGCTTGTGTACTTGTTCTGGTGTTACATAGGCTATTTTGTTACTATATGTATAGCTGATGTGTGTTTATAAAATAAGAAAAAGGACAATAAACATATTGAAGAAAAAAAAAAAAAAGAGATTTCAATACCCCTATTGGAAAAAAAAAAAAAAAAATGGAATAAAAAAATAATAATTGTGACTTGTCTCAAAAATCGGACTGTTTCTCATAATTGTAAGATATAAACACAAAATTGCAAAATATAAACTCACAAATCTGAGAAAAAAAATAAATAAATTTAAAAAAAAGAATGAGAAAAACTTTTGACTTTTTTCTTAGAATTTTGTTTTCATCATTTTCATTTTGTTTAGTTTTCATCTCATAATTTTGACATTTTCCCCTCTGAGTTTACATCTTGCAATTCTGTTTTTATTTTTGTTTTTATTTCCGCCACTGAAGAAAAAATAAAAAAGGTAATAGTGACATCTCACAATTCTGACCTTATTTCTCGAGTGTATTTCTTGCAGTTCTGAGTTATATTGTTCAATTCTGACTTTTTTCTCATTATTCTCAAGAAAAAAGTCATTTCTATTATGATAGAAATGCAGAACTGCCCAATAAAAGCATAATTATGCAACTTAAAGAAATAAAATAATAATAAACTTTTGTAAAACTTTATAATAAAATTTAAAATAAACGCTGTTCTTTTAACATTTTTATTCGAATAACGTTTTAAAGTTTCCACAAAAAAAATATTATTTCATTACTGATAATATGCAATGTTTCTTGATCTACAAATCAGCATATTAGAATAATTTCTGAAGGATCATGTGACACTGAAGTGACACTTTTCAGAGCCACAAGTTACCTGCACCACAAAGTCTCGTCCACGGAAGTCTGCGATGGTCCTGGGGAGGCGCGTGCGACCCCAGACGAACCTGAGGAAGAGCGAGCGCTCCGTGTTGGAGAAAGACTCCATCACCTCCCAGAACCACTGGATGAGAGGAGCAGTGGGTTCCACCCCCTTATATGTGGCCACTGATTTGAGCAGGTGCAGGGGGATGTCCGGACTGCCACACACCTAAACACCACAAACAAGTGACGTGGAGTCTAATAAGAATTCATGATGACATATTTGCTCAGTCTGCATTAATACTGAAGACACACTCACCATGGTCTCCAGCTCATAGCCAGTAAAGAGAGAGAGCAGAGGCACCGGTACGACACGTGCCATACCTTCCCTTACTGCAGACACCTGCTCATCGAACTCATGCAGCCTGGAAGAACAAAACAACATACCAGTAAATATTCATTTTATTCATGAACATTTTTCCCACAGAATTGGTTTGTAACACTTTTTTTCAGCAAATTGTTCACACCTGTAGTTTACTGCTAGCCGCACATATTCGCTGCGGTTCTCTAGGCTGATGTGGGAATGTTTGGAGCTGAGCTGGACTTCCTGTCCACAAGCGCTGGGCACAGTGAAGGGCAGAGGCATAGCCTCAAACTCCTCTGCAGACGCCTCATTATCTCTAATATACATCAGACCGGGAATGAAGTCCTTGTCCACCTAAAACACACAAAAAAGGGTGAGGTCAGATGTAAAATGCTGTGAAAATCAAGAAGTAAA
>NW_015539876.1:550489-562870 GCF_001515605.1 Sinocyclocheilus anshuiensis
CTGTGGAGTATTTTGAGCTGAAACTTCACAGACACATTCTGGGGACACCAGAGACTTATATTACATATTGTGAAAAGGGGCACAATATGTCACCTTTAAAAAGTCGTTCAACCCCTAATATATATATATATATATATATATATATATATATATATATATACACACACTATCGTTTTAAAAGTTTGGGGTGAGTACAGTATTTAAAAAAATTTTTAAAAATGCCATCACAGAAATAAATTACATTTTAAAGTAGTTATTTTAAATTGAAGTAGCATTTCACAATATTTCTGGTTTTACTGATTTTTGATCAAATAAACAGCATTGGTGAGCATATAAGACTTACATAATACAAATACATAAGTAAATAAATAACCAGACCCAAACTTTTGAATGATTTAAGCATATTTAAATAAAAGTTTGCCACTTTCAGATTCAGGTACCAGCAAATCTTCAAATTGCAGATGAAGTGATCTAGCAGGAGTATATTTTGTAGAGGAGATTCATTCAACAAAAATGACTGAATATAATCTAAACCTGTGCAAATGACTATAGAAAAGGAATGAAAAGAATGTGTGTGTGTGTGTTTTTGAGTGCATCACAGTCAGTGTCTCACTGTTGTCTTGTGCTCTATAATCTCTCTTTTCAACCTTTCTAATATCTCCAGGCAAAAGCAACAAACAACAGCTGCTCTGTAAGCAAGAGACATCCTGCGCTGAGAAACGCCATCACTGCAGACGTCTCAGCAACACATGATCTCAGCGTGAATGCAGGAGACGCATACACTCATTCATTTTTACACGACACTCTCACCCACACGCTTTATATCTCTGACAGCACATCTCAGAGATCATTAAATAATATATACATATAAGTGGGTATAGAAAAGAATCAACCCTAGATCAACCCAACCCTAATGTCAAGTAATCAATGTGATACTGGTGGGGTATTCCAGAAAGCAGGAGTAACTTACCATAAAGCTTCCCATAAAGCTTCAACTCTCGGCTGATAAATCTAAACCTTTCTTACCTTTCTTTTAAACATTTAGGTTTTAATTTTGCATTAGTTTTAGTTGACAATAATAACCTTGGATTCACTCACACCACGGTCCTACCTCACTGAGATCTGCGATGGTGAGATTCATGCCTGCCAGCTGTTTCCACACAGGTTCAGCCAGGTACAGACTTAGAGGACTTCCTGTACGGATTGCTATGCCCAGGAGCACACCTATACACAAATAAATGAAGAGAGCATGGTATATCAATAGATCTAATGGTGGGAAATTCTACAGCTGTGCAATTACAAACTATTTCATCAAGTCTTGAAAGTATTTTCAATGTAGGAAACACAAGCAGAAGGTACCTAGGAAGCGGAACATGCTGATGTGCAGAGGGGACTTGGCAGCTGGGTTGAGCAGGAAGCAGTCTCTGTTCGCTCCTGACTCGTCTCGGCCATTAGGAGTGACGATGAGGAGAGGAGTGAGACCATTCTGTAGTTCCTCACACATTTCTGCGATAGATTCACTGTATCCACCACCACAGTCATCAACTGACTCTCCTACAAACACACACAAAGGGTCAAAAACATGTTAAAGACATGATCCAAGGGCCATTTTTCCCCTACATTTTCCCATCTTTCATCCTTCTCTAAATTCAAACTCACCCACAAACTTGACCTTCCAGACCCGGTGTGGCAGCAGCAGACTGTCAGGGCTGAAAGAGCTCATCTTAGCACACATCTGCCCAAACACTGACTTGGTGCCATCCGGTCCTGCCAGTCCTCCTTTACTGCGGGAACGCTTGACCTGATCGAGAGAATAAGGATAAATTATTACAGGCTTCTCCATATATAGCATTTCTGCTTTGATCTATAAACTCCACTCTTATGCTTTCCGGCTGTGAGACTTGCCAGATCACTGCCAGGCTCCAAGGGCCCTATTAGAGGGCCAATGGTCCATAAACAAACATATTTGGGGGTAAACCTCATGCTGAGCAGATTCAAAAACAAATCACACATGATGCTTAATGACCAAATCTCTCAAAATATTAAGATTAAGTGCTGCTAATTCTCACTCAAAATGATAACTAAAATAAAACGGATGGTAATAATCATGTGGTGTACATAGTACATGTGTGTCCATGCTGACAGGAAGGAGCAGGAAAGGCAACAGTAATTACGGTGATTAGGGAAAGGGAGATAATTTTACAGAGGACCCGCTAGCTATTTTTGCCCATTAAAAGTGATTGTTTATTTTGGATCCCGTTTACCACTCTAATGAACTCTCAAACCAAGTGGGAAATGCAAGCAAAAATTAGCTTTGGTGAATAAATAACATGCAATAACAACACAATGGGTTACTATTTAATGTACTGACATAAGAACCTGTTTGCTAACATATTTTAAATGTGCAAAAAATAAATAATTACATGGACGATATAAATTTTGGACCCTGATTGTGAGATTTATTTGACACCAAATTAGGATACAATTGAATGCAAATCTCAAACCACATGTGCAGTGTATACACGTGTACCTGTATCCTGTTTAGCTCCACCACTGGCCCATGTTGTCGGTCTCTAACCATCGTGGCTTGAACCACCTTTCGGAATGCTGCCTCCTATAGATATTTAAAACAAATATTAATAAATATAATCAGCAACTGTAATTTAAAAAATCCAAAAAATATTCTTGCCTTGCCCTGCGAAATAAGGATTCCTCGCAGTGTGTCAAAGCCAACGGAGACGCCGTGTCCAGTTTCACCCAGTCGTCCTTCTAGGTCAAACATTGGGATACAGGGGCAGAAGAGCTCTGAGATGTGGTGCAGTAGCAGTAATCGGTTCCTCAGGCCTATGATGGCGATCTCCTGCAGGTGGTTGTACTCCATAGGAACCTACAGACAGACATTTAATTACTTAAACACAACATTTAATCAGTGGTGGACAGTAACTAAGTATTTTTACTTCATTACTGTACTTAAATACAATTTTCAAGTATCTGTACCTTAATGGAGTATTTTTATTTTGGGAAACTTTTACTTTACTACATTCCAAATCATAATATTGTACTTTTTACTCCGCTACATTTCATAAAAACATGTTGTTCCTCATTATTTTGAACTGGAGAAATCATCAGGCACTACGAGACGTGATAACGGTGTCCGATTCGTGAACAAGCTGATTCTTTTCAATGAGCCTGTTAAATAGTCTCGCAAATCACACTGAATGATTCATTCGCGAACTGGATTGAGCAGATTGCAGCTGTTCTCGAGTCAGCAACTCACTGATTCAAATGATTCGGTCCAAGCGAGTCTCAAGTTAACAATTTACTGAATTCACAAGTCTGACTCAAAACAACGGGAGATCCTCTTTATGCAACTGATGGCATAAAGTAAGTTACTAATGCCAAATTTGAGCATTTATTATTGTAAATGAAAATCATATTTAGGTCATGAGTGTCCATTGCTTGCAAACTAAAGCTGCAGTAAAAGTGCTGTTTAAGCCCACTGTATAAAATTTTTGAACATAGGCATGTCCATATTTGTGTATTACCATCTGAATGGGGGAGGTTTTATTTAAACACTAAACATAACTTTAAAATAACACAAATGAATGCCCATACATCTACCCCGCTACCATAGCACTTTCAAATGATGTAAAAGTAGTATGTCTACATAATGTTTTTCTTAAAACGCTAACACATTTTGCCCAATGCGACACTCTCTGTTTTTATATTGTGTAATTATATTTGGCAACACATTTTGTATTTCCTCATTTCTACTTCAGTGTATGAAGTATTTTTAGCAAGAGGATAGAGTATATAAAATTGCAAAATAAATAAACATTCATCAATCTGTATTTTTTTACTTTTAATACTTAAGTACATTTTACCCAAGTAAAATCGAAAAGGAGTACTTAATACTTTTACTGGAGTAATATTTTAATATTGTATCCCTACTTTGGAACAAAGGGGGCATGCAGGTGTTTCTATTTTGCCCCATGTGCACAGGTTGAATGGACATGGGAGGACATCATAGACCCCCTGAGTCAAGAACTTGATTCTCTGGGGGTTCCACTTCCAGATGTCCTTCCAAGTGATACTCCGCTCCATCGCCTGCTCCCACTTCATTGGGAGCACCCCAATAGGACGGACTCAAGGACAACAACACAGGATAAAGGAATATTCAAGGCCTGGGTCTACCAGCATGGAATCTTCCCAAGAATCCTCTGGCCTCTGCTTATCTATGAGGTCCCAATGACTGTGGTAGAAGGTTTTGAGCAAAAGGTGAGCAGCTATCTACGTAGATGGCTGGGTCTACCGCGTAGCCTAAGTAACATCGGGCAATATGGGAAAACCAACAAGCTCAGGCTCCCTTTTAGCTCAGTCAGGGAGGAGTTCATCGTTGCACGGGCACGGGAACATCTGCAGTACTCTGGATCCAGAGATGCCAAAGTGTCCGGCGCAGGGATTGTTGTGAGGACAGGAAGGAAGTGGAGGGCAGCCGAGGCAGTCCAGCAAGCAAAGACTCGGCTGAAGCACAAGGCCATCCTTGGAACAGTGGCGCAAGGCAGAGCCGGACTTGGGAGTCTAAGAGCGACCCGATATGACTCTGCCGGCGGAAAGGAGAGGCAGAGGCTGGTACAGGAGGAGGTGCGAGCTTCAGTCGAGGAAGAGCGAACCAGCAGAGCAGTGGCCATGCGGCAGCAGGGCGCCTGGATGAAGTGGGAGCAGGCGATGGAGCGGAGTATCACTTGGAAGGACATCTGGAAGTGGAACCCCCAGAGAATCAAGTTCTTGATTCAGGGGGTCTATGATGTCCTCCCATGTCCATTCAACCTGTGCACATGGGGCAAAATAGAAACACCTGCATGCCCCCTTTGTTCCAAAGTAGGGACATTAGAACACATCCTGAGCAGCTGCTCCAAGGCGCTGGGTGAGGGCCGGTATCGATGGAGGCATGACCAGGTCCTCAAATCCATCGCTGAGGCAATCAGTAAGGGGATCAAGGACAGCCGACACACCCAAGTTGCAGCCAAGGCTATTCACTTCATCAGGGAAGGACAAAAGCCAGAGAAAGCATTGAAAACTGCTCAGGAGGTTTGCTCTCCACAGCCCGGGACTGGGTAATGACAGTTGGAACTGGAAAGGCAGCTGAAAATTCCAACATACATCACCCAGAGCAAATTGAGACCTGACATCATCTTGGTCTCTGAGGCCACAAAACAACTGATCTTGTTGGAGCTGACAGTGCCCTGGGAGGAAAGAATGGAGGAGGCAGGATATCTGTACTTTTACTCAAGTACTTGATTTGTGTACTACGTCCACCTCTGCATTTAATATGTTTAAAAGGTTGAACTGTTAAATATTTAAGTCTTTGAGATTCTTTTTTTGTATGTGATTCAGCTATATTTGGTGGTACAGTACCTGAGCAGGCAGTTTTCCAGCATTGGTAGGTTTACTAGTGGACCAGGCAAGTGTGTGTGCTGAGCCACAAGCCACACGGTTGATCTTCTTGCCCTGCAGTGCCGCCACGAGCCTGGGCCGCTGAATAGCATTGGTGGTCCCATCACCGAGCTGACCCTCATCATTGTCACCCCATGTGTACACTTCACCTGTATGTTCAAATTCATGTCTTTAGCAAATACTCATCCAAATACAAATAGGTATACAAGAAAACCTGATATCTTTTATAGTATATAAACATGTTACAACGACTTTATACCCAGATGACCTACCGTCCTCTGTGCAGCATACACAGTGAAGAGAACCAGTTGCTATGGCGATGACCTTCTTGCCTTGCAAACCCTGGACCTGCCGGGGTCTGCGTACATGATCATCCGAGCCGTGTCCCAGTCTGTGGTAGTCGCCTTTCCCCCTAAAACACACATAAACATGGAAATAACATATGTTCTCACTAAATAAAAGCTCAGTTTATGTGCCACTGTATTATGGGATTGATTACCATGTGTAAACTGCTCCAGACTTTGTGAGCGACACAGAGAACTGAGAGCCACATTCCACTTTCACAACACCCAATCCAGTTAATGAGTCAATCTGAGCAGAGAGAGACAATTAGATGTGAGTATTCATACAGGAATCACTAACCAGAAAGCCTTTGATGCTTGAGTAACTACACCAGCAGTCCCACCTTCATAGGCACTTTACATCCATCACTACCTCCTCGGCCCAGTTTGCCATAGTCTCCATCCCCCCATGACCAGACAATGTCGTCATCAGTCAGACACAGGGTCTGGGCGTCCCCACTGCCACATGCAACGTCTATCACCCGGTGACCCTGCAGAGCCTCCACCTATAAACATGCACAAGCAATGCACAGAATATACAGTCTTAGAGTTGAGATGCTACTAACTAAACCAAATTTAGCAGCAGTTTTCAAAATAATCTAGTTACAAAAAATTAAACTACTAATTACCACCGACTAATTTCAGAGAACAAGTTTGTTTGGTTAGTTTACAGTTATTAATTTTAATACTAATAAAAACTATTTATTATATAAAAATAATTAAAATAAAATGTTATCAAATTATTATTATGATGTTCCCAGACCATCTTCAATGAATTTCCATCCTTTTCCCAGTTGCTTATTAAAAACATATTTTTTTAATTATAGAGATTGTACACAACAATTTCTGATTTCGGAGCATAAAAATATTATATAAGTATAATATAATAATTATTATATTACAAAAGTCTAACAATATTTAGTAATGCACATTTCCTTAAATACTGTCATGTATCATGGTTTTGTTT
The DNA here is from genome assembly GCF_001515605.1 of Sinocyclocheilus anshuiensis. Taxonomy (NCBI): domain Eukaryota; kingdom Metazoa; phylum Chordata; class Actinopteri; order Cypriniformes; family Cyprinidae; genus Sinocyclocheilus; species Sinocyclocheilus anshuiensis. The sequence goes on from NW_015539876.1 coordinate 557,255, forward strand.
AAAATGTAATATGCATAACTCGTAATGAACGCACCAGTTTTGGTTTAAGCTGGTCTTCACTGTCTCCATGACCCAGGCGACCATAACGACCTTTGCCCCATGTGTAGAGCTCTCCGCTGGCTGTGATGCAGGCACTATGGGCCCCACCGGCCGCAATGTCCACAACTTCCACCCCTCTGAGAGACTCAATCACGCGTGGACGGTCACATGGGCTGGGAAAAAGACAGCACTACCAGTCACATATACAGTACCTTTTAGTATAAGCTGCTAAACCGAATCAGTGATAGTCTGGCGCACATACTGGAGTGGGTAATGACTTTTGCTTCACTTCCTGTAAAACTCTACACAACATTCAATACAAGTTATGTCAATTATTATGTTTATTTATTTATTCACTTATTTAATTGTATAGAACACTGTCTAACCATAGAGCGAGCCTCTCCTTCACTGTCTCCTAAGAGGCGGTTGATGTTTATGGATTGGCCATATTCAGTGGTTAGAAGTTTTCGTAGCCTCTGCAGGGCCCACATACGATGACCAGCCGCTGAACAAGCACATAGAGACAAAGACAGTCGAATATTGATTATAAAACCTTAAATTTAAGATTTCAATCTGAGATTTCAAGATTTCAAGTATTAAATAACCTTTTTCTCTAAAAGCCCAAGACACACACAGACATCTAAATATTTCACATCTACAATCTCTCCAAAACATGGACTAGTAGAAATTATAATAATTATAAAACATAACCGTATTAAATATAAATATACAAATAAATTATTAGAAATAATATATAATATAATATATAATTGTCGACTAGCCATTAGTCGACGAGAAGAGGCTTAGTCGATCCAATTTTTTTTTTAGTCGCAGGGACAAAAAAAAAAGTAATAATTTCCACAGGGAGGTGGCAAAGTCACGTAGCTCGAGATGGACAGATTATTAATAGCTGGTCTATGTGGTAATTACAGTACATCGATCAGGACATCCACACGGTCATTTCGTTTGGGACCTCAAATGTGGCTTATCATCTGAAACATGTAAGTAGTAGCGTCATTACATGGCCGCTCGCTTTAATGTTAACCTAGAAAAATATGCGCTATTCAAGTGTCTGTGTGGAAGCTGAATAGTAGCGCGCTCACTCAGTGCAATCATTTGCTTTTAACTTAAAATACTCACAGATAAGAGTAACACATCTTTTGAATCTGTAAAAGGTCTCCTTTCATTTGTGTGCACTCAAATTAACAGCAAAACGTTGTGCTTTTGTAAAATGATGAAAGAAAACAGGCTCCGCTTTCTGCCATCTAGGTCTCTGTGAACTTGAGTGCAAGCATAATGCTGATAAGCTATTGGCAATTAAAGGCTCGTTATTATGAATTATATGGTTTATTCATATAAGCATGTGATTAGTCGAATAATAATCGCTTTAAATGAACAACTATTTGTCAATCAGAAAAATCTTTAGTCGAGGGCAGCCCTAATAAGATAAGAATAGAATAGAATAGAATAGAATAGAATAATTCTTTCAAAGGTTCTTCTCTTACCCAGGGCACTGAGCTGGGCACAAGCAGCAAGAGAGGCTGCCAACCTTGGAACAATGCTACGGTTTGAAGCAAAGTTCAGGCGAAAGTCCAGCAGACATGTTACTAAATCCATCGAAGGGCAGGACAGAATGCAACGGTCTGACAGGAGGTCTTTAGGACCTGCAGGTAATTCAATAAAAGGTCAATCACTTCAGAATATCATGTTACATATGAAGTATATACAATGAAGTGATATCATATTAAACTGATGTACCAGCGGCAGGCATTATGGGATAGACAGTGAAGCGCCAGCCCCAGCCGTTAACAGAGCCATCACTGGTGAACTTCCATTTGAGCTCATCTCCCGGAATCCTCAATTCACTGGACCAATCAGACCACTCCCGACCTAAAGGGGTGGAAACAGGTATGGTTATGTGGCCAATGCTCAAACAACTTTTTTACTAATGTTAAAACAATAAAGAATAAAGAATGTGACCTGATCGAACAGACACAATCCTATTGGCTCCGTCCATGATGGTAAGAGGGTCGTGTCTCCTTTCTGTTGAACACTGGCGATCAAATTCCACCCTCAATCCTTCAGCACCTAAAATAACCACACACAAGATCAAATTTTCATGTCTTTAAATCTCCTAATTCTTAGAGCATAGAGCTTCATAAAGCATCTAACACTACAGTACAAAAAAAATTTTTTTGAAAGAAATTAATACTTTTCTTCAATAAGCATGTTAAATTAATCAAAAGTTAAAATAAAAAACATCTACAGTATAATGTTAGAAAAATTTCCACTTCAAATAAATGTTGTTCTTTTGAATTTTCTATTCGTCAAAAAATTTTAAAAATGTAAAAGTTTTAGTAGCACAACTGTTTTCAACATTGATAAAAAATTTGAAATGTTTCTTCAGCGTGAAGCTGAAGGAGATGAAGGATCATGTGACACTGACGACTAGAGTAATGGCAGCTAAATGTTCAGCTTTGCCCTCACAGGAATAAAGTACAAAACAGTTACTGTAAATTGTAATATTATTTCACAATATCACTGTTTTTACTGTATATTTGCTCAAATGAAAACAGCATTGGTGAGTGTTGGTTAATTTCCATCAACAATAAAATGCTAGATTTTTGGCTTGTGTAAACTTTGCCTGACTGTGGCAAAGTTTAATACTTAGATTTAGGGATTTGTTCAAATAAAAATAATAATGCTTTGGCAAGCACCATTAATGAGGTTGTGATGGCTGCCGAGATGCTGAATAAACAGAAAAACACAAGGTGACCTGGTATTTTCACAGTTCCGCTAGTGGAAGTGTCGTCAGTGTATGGGTGACTGCTCTCCACCACCACAGGCTGCGATGACAGCCGTCCACTTTGAGAGTCAGTGGCTACGTCCTCTAACTCAGTCACACACAACTCCAGCAGCATATCTGCCACCTGTGTGCCAACAAATACATTTAGATACGAGTACACAGAATTTCAAAGATGAAATAATAATGTTAGAAAAACATGTAGTGAGTTACTAAAGAGGTTAGTTTTTACCTGTGGGAAGGCTGTACCCATGCCAGACAGCACAGCAGAGAGCACCTCCTTGCCTTTATCGCCTGAGCGCAGAGACACAGCCAGTTTTAACAGGTCTACCAACACACGTGTGTCATCAGGAACCAGCAGACTGGTGAACTCATCCAGATATTGTGGCTCTGGGCCCACTGCTTTACTCTGGCTCTCAGAGTCCTGTTCCAATAAATCAAACCAGGCCACTGTAAATATCACTTTAGTTTATACAAGGGATTGAAGCAAAATCAACATACAAATGTAATCCTTTTTAAACAGACTTAAAATGCACGCATTTCGCTTTAATGATCAGGAACAAACATCTACAAAGAATGATTAACAGGAACATTTCTATGACCGGCAGGCTAGAATTCACTTGGGCCATTCTGTTATTTTTCCTCTATAATGCAGTCAAAGAGCCATACATTTAAAAGTGTAACTGTGTCCCCTAATCAAAAAATTTTAAATAAATAAATGAACGCTAGCTTGGTCAAACAATGAAACAATAAATCCCTTCTAGTAAACAAAACAAGAAACACAAAATCATAAATTGTGACATTGCATCCATAATTACAATTCGTTATAGTAGTTTAAGAAATTTTGTTTTAAAATAGCAAGCTGATGCTACCATAAAAAAGTAATACTAAAAAAAAAAAAAATACAATAAATTTACAAATAATTAAAATAAATTGGCAAATAAATACATTGACAAATACACAAATAAATGGAAAAATAAATCAAATGAATAAATAAATGTTTGACTTCATAAAACCACTGCATGCAAGCATGTGAGACTGACCTCTTTGGTTTTGGTCATGGTCTCAGCAATGATGCTGGCAGCACCAGGGTCATCTGTGACTGGGATAAAGGGGCGAGATGAAGCAGAGGCAGTTGAAGGGGTCACCGCTGATGAAGGGGTAGTGGCATCCTCAGACGTGGTCACCTGGACCGCACAATACCATATGACAGAATGAGCTTGTAAATGCACAGCATATACTGTTGTTTTGGACATTTGAATGATTGTGTATTAAAAGAACAAAATAACAAATAAATAAAAAAAGTTGAATATTACAGAATATTGACTACTGAAGAAAAAAAAGAAGTACAGCAAATGTGAATGACACTGTCATGCACAGGCAGCACTACTCACCTCTCCTCGTTTGCTGTCCATCCAGGGGTGCGGACTGACCCTTTCCTCTGTTTCTGAGGGCAGGGCCGGACCCTCAGCCTCACAGGGGCTGGAGGCTGATGAACAATCCGAAGGGGGCACCGGAGAGCTGGAGGGACACTCCAGAGGCATCATAAAGGCAGGCATCAGTGCTCCCACCACAGCATCCCTGTGTGACATGAGAGCAATTAAGTGATGCCAGAGCTTTTATTTTATTTTATGGAGCAGAAAACAATCAACCTGGAATGCAGAGTAGTTCTAATGCCCTAAATATATGCATTAAGGTTGTACCTGGCATACATGATCTGCAGGGCAGAGAGTACATGGGACAGGGCTTGCTGTTTGGCCAGATTACCGTCCAGAGAGAGCAGAATCTTTGCCAGAGATGGCCTGTTGGGCTTTACATTGTTCACACCATTTAGCTTATTACTTAGTAAAGATGGATCACTGTCTGATGGCACACCTATAAAAAAAAACCACCACAAAACTTTAACTTTAAGCAACAGGCACACAACGACAGAAAAGCAATGTAGATTGGGCGGAAATTACCAAGGTAAGAGGCTCCCAGAGAGTCTCTAGCAGTCTGGAAGAGGACAGGCTCATGGACGGAGGGTGTGGTGACATCTACGGTGGTCCAGGCCACGCTGTGAGAGGAGCCGCAGGCCACACGGGTAATTTTCTGCCCCTCTAGACCCTGCACCAGCGTAGGCTTCCTGTTGACTGTGGTTGTGCCGTTCCCCTGCTGCCCATGGTCATTATCCCCCCAAGCGTACACCTACCCAAACAACACTTCATATTACACAAGCACTAAAGTGAACAACTGTTCATCAGCAAAAGGTGAGTCTTGTTTACCATGCACCATGAGTTGCTTAATGTGCCAAAATAAAAAAGGAGGAGGAAACTGTTCTTGTGCTACTCCTCTACAGCGCCAAGCAGATAAATGTAAAAAACCAAACCCGTAGCGCACCTGTCCAGTGTCTGTGACAGCCAGGCAGTGCAGGGCCCCTACAGCCACGTGAACAATCTTCTTTCCCCTCAGTCCTTCAACCATCTGGGGTTTGCGCACGTGAACATCTGTGCCGTGACCCAGTCGGAAGTAATCCCCCTTACCCCTGCACAATGCAACAGCAGCATGTTAAAAAGCTTCACTGAGGAAAAAAGCCATTTTTAAAGGGGTGGTTGATTGCGATTTCACTTTTTTAATGTTAGTTAGTGTGTAATGTTGCTGTTTGATCATAAACAATATCTGCAAAGTTACGAAGCTGAAAGTTCAATGCAAACGGAGATATCGTCTTTTAAAATTCTGGCAGTTTAATGCCTACAAAAACGACTGGTAAGGGACTACAACGAGTTACTTCCCAG
>NW_015539876.1:563043-573855 GCF_001515605.1 Sinocyclocheilus anshuiensis
AAAAAATAGTACATTTTATTTCTCTTAAAGTAAATGAAGACCTATTTTTTGCATTGCGACATTCCAGTTCTCTGTAAATGTAAAAATCTAGTTATTACAGCAACATGCAAAAAAAAAAAAAAAAAATCTCCTACGATATTCTTACCAGGTCCAGACAACTCCAGATTTGGTGAGGGCAAGGGAAAATTGAGCTCCACACTCGATCTGACACACCCCCTGCCCATTTAGACGCTCTATGTTTTGAGGAATGTTACAGCCTTCACTTCCGCCACGGCCCAGCTTCCCAAAGTCTCCATCTCCCCATGAGAACACCAGTCCTAAAGAACATACAAAAACATAAATTCATATGTCTGCAACAACAAAAAAACGGAACTAAAGAAACGCTAAAACCAAATGAAGCTAAGTGAAACCAAACAAAATTAAAACGAAATGAAACCAAATGAAACTGAATGAAATCAAACAAAGCCAAGGCGATCAAAACTAAACCAAACAGAGCTAAATGAAACTAAATGAGAACAAACCAAACTAAATGAAAACAAATAAAACCAAACCAAACTAAATGAAACTACACAGAACTAAATGAAACTAAACGCTACTAAATGGAAGTAAACCAAACAAAACCAAATGAAGCTAAACTAAACTAGACAAACCCAGATGAACCTAAACGGAACTAAACAAAACCAAGACAAACGGAACTAAACCAAACAAAACCAAACAGATCAAAAAATAAATGAAATCAAAATAAATGAATCTAAGCAAAACTAAACGAAACTAAACTAAACAAAGCAAATCCAAACTAAGCTATCCAAAACCAAACTTAAAACAGAAATAAACAAAACTAGACAGAGCCAAACTCAACTAAACACAACTAAACTGAGGCAAACCAAACGAAACCAAACAAAGCTAAACTAAAATAAACAAAGTAAACAAACTTAAACGGAACTAAACGAAACCAGGTGAAAAAGTGAAACGGAACTAAACAGAACCAAATAAAACTGAACTAAACACAACTAAACAAAACCAAAAGAAACTAAACAGAACCAAACTAAATCAAAAGAAACAAAAATCACTACAACACACAAAACAAATTAACTTCACAAATAAATCCACAAAACAAAAATCTGGTTTATGCCTTCATCTGTGAGGGCAAGGGTCTGCGCATCTCGACTTCCGCAAGCCACCTGGACAACACGATGGCCTAGAAGCACCTTGACCTGCAAACCAGACACAGACAAGTTTGATCTAGTGCAACGAGGGATACACACAGCATCCAGTGAATTTAAACTGCACAATGAGAATAAACAAAGTCTTTTTAAAGCAACTCAGTCCACTTTCCAGTCATCTTGTTACTTGACAGATATCTTCTATGTAGAAATAGGCATACAAGTGCTGCTACGATCTACATAAATTGGGCATGACTTAAATCTTCAAAGATTCTGTCACAATTCATTTTCAATTACATATTAAAAATCGTATATGATAAAAAAATCTGTTTCCGTTGTGCATTGCACATCACCTCCACCGTATAGGGATTCCTCTGCAAATATGGTAAAAATATGGTAACCCTGCAGTTCAAAACAGAGAGGTCTGAGTTTACGGATTTAAGTAAAACAAATACCAGTTTGGGTCTGAGCTGAGTGGTGTTGTCCCCGTGGCCCAGCCGGCCATATTCACCCAGACCCCAGCTGTACAGTTCACCACTGGAGGTGAAGGCGGCACTGTGAGAGCTGCCGCAGGCAATATCTCGTATGCGCTTGGTTTTCAATGCCTCAATTAGCCGTGGCTTATCACAGTTCCTGGTGGGGGAAAAAAAATTTTTAAAATTCTCATCAGATCCCTCTAGAAGCCTTCCACATATTCTACATTCCTATTGGAAGAGGTATAAATAACCTACATTCGACTGAAATGCCCAAGCTTGCCATCATCTCCTTCACCCCAAGAGAATACTTTTCCATCCACAGTCAACGCCATGGCATGCCTTCCACCTGAACACAAAGTTAATTCACTTTAAACAACACGTTCTGACAACAAAGGACGTTTACCTTCAAATGGAAAAAGCTCATACCTGAATGTACAGCAACTTTCTTGACCACATAGTTGCTGAGGGCAGATATCTGTCTTGGTATAGGGATGGTTCCACTGGACAGTCCTAAACCAAGTCTTCCGTTAGTGGCCTCTCCACAAGCATAAACTTTGCCTTCAGCCGTTACTGTAAAGACAAAGAATCAATCATTAATTTGGTTAAAAGAGTATAATGTAATACTCTGGTATCTAATTGCAAAATAATATGCATCCAATGCTAAAAAAACAGTAATTTTATATTTAAAATCCAACTAGAGAGAGACATACTGGTGTCATGTACCATATTGCTGTTACTGCAATTTAGCAAAGGCAAAATGATACACAAGGCCATGTGTTACAGTGATTTTTACCACCTTGCATCATACACCAAGGGTTGGAACTTAAATTTCATAGACCACTTAACTGGTGGTGCAATCAATGTAACGCATGGCATTGAGCAGCACAAAGGCCTTCTATTGTTTTTTTGTTGTTGTTTTTTTTAAAACCACTCACCAGCAAAAAGACTTTTAGAGCCTCCAGCCACCTGCACTACATTCAGAGCAGACAGGGTCTCTGAGAATGATGGGACTTTGATCTGAGAGAGAAAACAAGACAATAAGATTTGTCATTACAAGCTATAGCTATAAAAGTTATGCTATCAAATATTCAAGACCTCTGTAGAAAATATAATTTTATAAATAAATAATTTTAAAATAAAATTACATTTAAAAAAAAAATTACAAAACTGAATGTGTATTTACACATTACTGACCTTAGACCCCTTAAGTCCTCCAAGTTGGTCCTTATCGTTGAGACCCCAGACAAAGACTTTGGTTCTGATGATGGCAGCCGACTCCAGCCCCGACAACCTCTTTCGAGTCAGACTGCAAAGGGAGATGAAAAGAGAAACTAAGTAATGTACCAGTTCATGCTTTTTCAGTTTATGCATTACCAAACCCACTAAAACACACACCTTCCAGTCGCTGTCTTCTCATCTTCCTCTTCCTCATTGTCAGATGCCAAGAAAGGCACAGTAGCCAGATCTTCATCCTCGGCGCGGACACGCCCCACAATGCTCAAGCCATGGATCTTACAGTCAATCCCTGAACTCCGGCACTGTTTTATGGCAATCTCGATGTACCTGTGATACTGAACACACAAACACAACAATGCTCAACATTCCTAAAGAAACAGCCCAAAAGAAAATTCTCTCAAATACTTGAGGAAATTCAAACCAACCTCTGTGCAATCACTGAGCAGAGAGACAGCAGTGTCTGTGGGATTGATGTTGATGGTCTTCAACTCAGTCAAATTGTTGAGAGTGCTTCCACCTTGAGAATAAACACAGCTGATCAGGTCACCCATAATAGGCTTCACTATTAATGACCTGAAAGGCTTCATGGTTCTTTACCTGATACCACTACCAGTGAAGGCATGTAGCTGCTGTCAGCTGGATCCACAATCATTTTCTGTCTGTGGACCAGGATGTCTGGGAAAAGCTCCAGCCTGATCCAGTGCTATTGAAAACAAGTAGAACAAAACACAGAATAGATTTTATTTTATTTTTTTCAATCAATTAAACTCACAATCAATTGATCTTTGCTATGTCAACAACCAAATATACAGTACTGTTGAAAACGTGGGGTCGGTTTAAGTTTTTTTAATGGAAAAATATGCTCAGCAAGGCTGCATTTATTTGATCAAAAAGTAAAATAGTGAAAAATTATTACAATTTCAAATAACTGTTTTCTGTTTAGTATGTTTTAAAAAATTTAATTTATTCCTGTGATGGCAAAGCTGAATTTTCAGCAGCCATTACACTAGTCTTTAGTGCCCCATGATCCTTCAGAAATCATTCTGATTTGGTGCAAAAGAAACATTTCTTATTACTATCAATTAGGGGTGCGACGGTTCTCGATAAAAGACCGAACCATTCGGTTCGCCATCCTCAGTTCGATATGTATTTGTACCGCGATTAATCGCAGTTCTAACAAAGGATATGGATGATATGTTTTGTCGAAAAAACAAAGCTTCAAATACACATTTGGAGTAACAACTTTTGCTATTGCACAGCACAGGCTTTGCTGTCTCGTGTCTGCATCCGTGCGTCTTTCTGCATCCACACGGCCGACTGTCGACTACAGGAACAAAGCGCAGCAGAAGAAGAGTTTGTTTATCTCCGTGTAGCATTTAGTGGAATTCTCTCTTAAATTTAGCTGTCGTTTAATGTTGTTATATGAACAAATATATTACGTTTTTGGATCTCTAGATTCATTTATAATTTGAGCTTCATCCTGTGTGATCAGCCTCACTGCTATCATTAAAAGCTTTAGGCAATCAGACTCTATTACATTCATTTCCAATGGATTTGACATTATGAAAATATAATGAACTGAAATAAATGCGCTTGTTTCTGTTTCGCAAACAATTTGTTTTTATCAGCAATCGAGTCTTAAATTATATTAAAAGTCATAATGCGCATGGCACGATGGAGCACATCAGAAAGGAGCGCAATTATATTAACTGAAATATGTATTTTAATATATGCTATATTTGTTGTCAGACATCAAATTTACCCTGAGTTTTATTCCATTTAAGAACATTAAATGTAATGAGATTACAACAGTGAGTCCCTTCAGAAGACTGAATGAGTTCCTGCGGACAATTCCACCTCTGACCTGCTGACACTTATTTTGTGCTTTTGTTTCTATTTATTATCTATAATTACCTTTTTCCCCAGTTATTAAAAAAAACTTAAGGCAAACTTTTAAATTATCATTTATTTTTATTTTTTTGTTAGCAAATATTACAGTATTCTTGTGGAAATTTCTAAAACCATTAATACTCCCCCTTACCCCCCATACCGAACCGTACAGAAACCGTGACCCCAAAACCACAATATGTACCGAACCGTAAGAAACTTGAACCGTTACACCCCTACTATCAATGTTGAAAACAGTTATGCTTCTTAATATGTTTGTGGAAACGGTAATACATTTTTTTTTTCAGAATCCTCTAATTAAAAAAAACATTTATTTGAAACAATTTTTATAATATTATTCATGTCACTTTTAAATCAATTTAAAGCATGAGTAAAGTAAAAGTATAAACATAAAATATAAAATAAAGATAAAATATCTTACTGACCCCAAATTTTTGAAAGGCAGTATATGTCTATAATTAGACTGACCTTGCCCTGAGAGCCTGAGGACTGCCAGCATTGCTCTCCACAGTCTATGAGCCGAGACGCCTGGTTAACAGAGGATGAAACGCTGAGGTTCTTCACCACTCTGGACCACTCATCAATCAGCATGCCACGCTGACTGTTGTGATGTCTCTTCAGCTGCTTTCCTGAACGCCCACTGAAGGTGGGTGACTGACCTAAAGGGAAATGGTTAGGTTACATTGCTGTAATGCTAAATGACAAAGTAGCTATTGAATTACACATGAAATTTTCCTAGACCTGGTTCATTTATTCGTCCAAATGAATGTCTAGGGTTGTGTTTACGGGTCTTGAAGCAGCTCTCACAAAAGTCAAAGTCATCACAGCTCCGACACTTAAACCTGGAGCCATTTATAGGGAACATCTGACATCCGTCACACCTAAGAAAAATGTAGGAACAGGAGGGAAACTATTATAAGTTAGTTTATTTATTTGTTTAATTATTTATTTGTTGTCTAGATGTGTACCTGACACCAGGATGTACGCTAGGAACGAGTTCCATCTCTGACAGCAGCCCAGTCCAGTGTGACTGCTGAGGAAAGTCCACTATCACATCTTTCCCATTGGCACTGAATGCTGGACACAAATGTTACATATTTACACAGAACGATGAAACCCAACTACAAGTTCTCATTTATACTTGAAGAGAAAGCCTACAGGTTTGATACACATAGCAAAACAAAAATGGATAGTTCAACCAAAATTGAAAAACATATAGGTTTTGATCGTGAGTGCAAGCAGTTAATTTTAGAACAATTTGTTTAAACCTGTGAAAGAACAACTGTTTAAACATAATCGTGTTACCTTTGACTACTCCCACGCTCCTGTGCGTGACAGATCCCCACTTGTACTTTGGCGTTGTGACCGAGGGCTTCACTCGCACTTTATCACCAATCTTTATATGAGACGGAGAACTCTGGGGAGGAAACCCTGGAAAATAAAGAGCTACATTTATTTATTTAAAACAAACTATTAAGTCTTAAGTGCATATAAAGTGTTTAAGAGCAGAACATAAAGAGGATTTACCCAGCAGCTCAGTGTGGATGTAACGGACCCAGTACGTTCCTCCTTTCTGCTGCCAGTCACACTGCACATTCAGATCATGCAGGCCGTCTCTGTCCAGCTTGATTACTTTCCCCACATCTCCCTCATATACTTCCTCATACGTCCTGCAGCACCGTACCATCATGCCCACCTGCAACACATACAGGCCTCTGATCAGCTCACCTCGTCAATTACCACCCAAAACCAGTAAATTAACAAGCGCAGCTCCTCACCTGAATGTTCTCTCTCACATATACTGCGTAATCATCATTGCTCTGAAAATCGAACCTCTTTTTAAACGTCTGACTCTCCGTTACCACAACCCCAGGAGGCTGACATGCAAGGGAAAGAGCGTTTGTTATGCATTTCATGACTACAAGTGAATCTGCACCTCATATCTGGTGCGTGACAGATCATTGTGTGAATGTGTAATTATACACACCAGAGGGAAGGCTGGTTCAGGCTCCTCTAGCTCTTCCAGCACCTCTTCATCAGAGTATTCATCCGATACAGTATCTGCATCTGACAGATCTGTAATATGAACATCTGGATGGTCCAACAACCAGGCCACTAAAGCCTCTACGCCTGAAACCCAAGCAATCACGAAATAAGTTGCTAGCAAAAAAAATACTGTGGCGGTAGCATGACACAGATACTTTATGATTACAATATTAATATTACATGGTATTTCCTTCAAGGTACTTGAAAAACAAAGGTATAACTTATATCATAGTACCCAAATGATCATGGTTTTACTAAAATATCATGATAAGCAATGGCATTTTCTCCTAAGGGCAGAAACTTTGGGCACCCGAGCATGTAGTACAGACACCGAATTCAATTTAACATTTCAAAAACTTGAGTTAGCGGTGCATTACCTGGCACTCCAGAAGTGCCTGTGGTTCCAGACAGTGATTTAAGGGCAAATTCAATGTTTTTCCTTTGAAAGCCCATATCCATCAGCTGCAGGACGATGGGTGCAGGTGGCACAGGTGAAGTCTTGTGTTTCTTCTGCTTGGGTGGGCGCATATGCTGTACAGTGACCGGTGTGGTGGCCTCGCTGGAGCTGCTGTCCTCAAACAAGGGGGAGGATGGGTGTGTGGATTCAACTGCCAGATACTGACACACTGCCAGAGCTGCTGCCTAAACACATACAGGCACAAAGTCATTTGAAATTCAGGGAGAAAAAACATGGAAGAACTGGGTGATGTAACATCTGAGCTGGTAATTGAAAGGCTTTAAGTTCACAATCACATACAAAGCAAGTTCAATAGCCTCTGAGGCATAATGTTGATTACCACAGACAAATAATATTTGTTATAAAATGACCTCCAACTCCTGGCGGTGGAATATGGCTTTGATGGGGGATGGTTGGGTAGATGCTGACAGCAGCTGCTGGAGGAGGATGAGGGGAGGCTGAAGACCCTCTGGAGAAAAATCTCCCACATCAGGAGACGACGCACACTGATCCTCTGAACACAAACACACAAAATCCTTACAGAAGCACATTACAAAACTGTCATTTCCACAGAAAATAGAGTGTTGTTATTGTGAGAAAGATATGGAACATAGAGAAAAGACACCATATTTAAAAGTCAGTGACCAAAAAAAATAAATAATAATCTACACGTGACCAGCAGGGGGCAGTGATGTGATACAACTGAACAGGATTCAGTCATTCCCAGTACATTACAAACAGTAAACAGTTATAATCACTCCTGCATTTTCTGGTTGGTGTGTGAGCTGTGAGAAAATTGGATCACTTATGACACCAAAGCACTGAAGCAATTGCACAGAGAGGAAGACAAGAACAACTGAGTGAAACGGCATCAGAAAATGCATGCCGTTTGAAACTCGAAGTGAGATGAAGGGAGACATTCTGGTCTTACCTGGAGGATTGGGGCTGACATCTATGATGGCTGGCTGAGAAAGGATCTGTCTGAGTTTGTCCTGGTGGGAGAGCAGAGCACGCGCTGCCTTCAGGATGTACAGTCTGAGCTGCTGACACCGCAACAAATGCACATCCACCTGATCAGCTGCAATGACAAACACATAAACCAGAATATTCATTATCATACACAGATTAGCTTGTGTGGAACAGATGTTTTTGCATGGGAAGCTGCATGAACAGTCTATTTCTTTTCCCATCAGATCATCAAAATGACATTTGATTAGTGATTGCTGCATATAGCGTACCCGGAAGTCCTCTGCTGAGGGATTTCTTCATGCGTTGTTTCTCTAGTTTGCTTCCCGCCAAGTTGACTAGCTGAGCCCACACCGTCAGCATAGGCTCAGTGAAGGGCAGGTTCTGAACACTGAATGGAATCATATGAAGCTACAAAGATATCAAGACAGACAGAAAATAAACAACAATATCAACCACAGAGAAAAACAATGGCTATGTTCGTAAAAACTTACTACTCTTAATATATCAGCAATATATAGTACTGTATACATATTGTGCATTATATTATACATAACCGTTTTCTTTAGTGTTTTTGAAGTTCTCTTATGCTCAACAAGGCTGCATTTATTTGATCAAAAATACAGTAAAAACAGTAATATTTTGAAATATTACTATTTAAGGATGCTTTGTTTAAAAGAAAGTTCAAAAGAACACTTTTTTTTTTAATAGAAATGCATCCTTGCTGAATAAAAGTATTAATTACTTTCCTTTTTTTTTTACTGACCCCAAACTTTTGTACAGTAGTATACATACAATATACAACAGAGAACACTGTTCAGAATACTACATCCCACAATGTAAGGTGCTCAACCTGGGAAGTAACAGTGTGTGTTGGTGCATATGTACCGGTTTGAGCTGACTGAGCAGACAGACTTTGCAGTTTCTCATCTCATGGAACTGAACAGTGATTCGTCCTTTAGGTGTAATGCGAGTCACAGTGCCCTCCCCATATTCCTCATGAACCACAGGTCCTCCCAGACGCAGACGGTCATCGATCCCACCAATGACTGCCAAAACTGCCATCAGACTGCCCACCGCGGGGGCTTCTGCATTGGGAAGGTAGTCTTCGAGCACAGCCTGATAGAAACACAGAGTACAAAAATTCAATATCATCTAACACCAGGGCTCAAGCTAATATATGGTACCTTTAGTAAAATACTTCCATCATTTTACAACACTAATATTAGTTGGCTAATGAATATGAAAACATCAAAATTTGACTTGTACCGCTTCAGTGTGTCTGCCTGCCATGACACCACTGATACCGCTGAGCTGGGAGTTAATATATTCATTAATAAGGCTATTCCATTGGCCAAGGGAGTGAAGTGTACGCAGTACGGCCACTATTTCCTCTGCTAGAGTACTGCTGTGAGTGGCTGTCAGAGAGGCTTGAGGGCGTGATTTTCTCCTACGTATCGAACCTTCTGTAAAGCACAAAACATGATGTTAAAATGACACCCTGATATCATCATTTGCACTACCTCAAAGAGCACATAGTGAGAAAAGAGTTAATAAATGTACAGTACCCCTGAGGAGGGGCAGATCTGAGGAACAAGTGCTGAGCAAGCTGCCAAGGAACCCAAAGAGATTCTCCACCAGAAACTTCATATCCTGAGAGCGCTCTGTCTTATCCCAGGATGGCAATACAGCCTGTAGAAGCCGCAGGGCAAGAATCTGCCAGGGAGTGAGGAAAGATGGATTAAGTGACAATAAATGGATCCTGTCAACAGCACTAATGTGTACCGCACTTATGCACTCATTTTAACCCTGTGGTACTCATGAGGGTTTTAGAATGACAATTATACAGTAATGAGACAAGGAAAGCTCTCATCCTCTTGGTAAATCCAGTCAGAACGCATAGTAAGTGTTGAATGAAACCAGGATGCAATGCTGGCACCTGTCTCTGTAGCGTGACTGCGGTGAAGGACTGATGGCCCTCTACGATGCGTATAAGCAGACTGATCCAAGCATAGGAGCTCAAGGTACTGCACATCTGGGGCATGAGAGCTATACTGCGAATAAATCCCAGCGTGCACCAGCTCCTGTGCTGCTCACGGGACACCAGCTTGTGAGATGAACAACCTAAAATACAGAGAGGGAGGAATGTGGTTTAAATAGAATTTAACCATTATATTATATTATTTTACCTGACTAGATTACATTACATTATATTTTATATTATATTATTACATAACATTATATTATATTTTATATTATATTATTACATAACATTATATTATATTTTATATTATATTATTACATAACATTATATTATATTTTATATTATATTATTACATAACATTATATTATATTTTATATTATATTATTACATAACATTATATTATATTTTATATTATATTATTACATAACATTATATTATATTTTATATTATATTATTACATAGCCCACCTTGTTAAGAGTATTTAACTACTACAGTGCCTTGCGAAAGTATTCATTTTTTTTCACGTTTTGTTATGTTGCTGCCTTATGTTAAACTGCTTTAAATTACTTTTTTCCC
>NW_015539876.1:574675-577933 GCF_001515605.1 Sinocyclocheilus anshuiensis
GATGCTGACAGCAGCTGCTGGAGGAGGATGAGGGGAGGCTGAAGACCCTCTGGAGAAAAATCTCCCACATCAGGAGACGACGCACACTGATCCTCTGAACACAAACACACAAAATCCTTACAGAAGCACATTACAAAACTGTCATTTCCACAGAAAATAGAGTGTTGTTATTGTGAGAAAGATATGGAACATAGAGAAAAGACACCATATTTAAAAGTCAGTGACCAAAAAAAATAAATAATAATCTACACGTGACCAGCAGGGGGCAGTGATGTGATACAACTGAACAGGATTCAGTCATTCCCAGTACATTACAAACAGTAAACAGTTATAATCACTCCTGCATTTTCTGGTTGGTGTGTGAGCTGTGAGAAAATTGGATCACTTATGACACCAAAGCACTGAAGCAATTGCACAGAGAGGAAGACAAGAACAACTGAGTGAAACGGCATCAGAAAATGCATGCCGTTTGAAACTCGAAGTGAGATGAAGGGAGACATTCTGGTCTTACCTGGAGGATTGGGGCTGACATCTATGATGGCTGGCTGAGAAAGGATCTGTCTGAGTTTGTCCTGGTGGGAGAGCAGAGCACGCGCTGCCTTCAGGATGTACAGTCTGAGCTGCTGACACCGCAACAAATGCACATCCACCTGATCAGCTGCAATGACAAACACATAAACCAGAATATTCATTATCATACACAGATTAGCTTGTGTGGAACAGATGTTTTTGCATGGGAAGCTGCATGAACAGTCTATTTCTTTTCCCATCAGATCATCAAAATGACATTTGATTAGTGATTGCTGCATATAGCGTACCCGGAAGTCCTCTGCTGAGGGATTTCTTCATGCGTTGTTTCTCTAGTTTGCTTCCCGCCAAGTTGACTAGCTGAGCCCACACCGTCAGCATAGGCTCAGTGAAGGGCAGGTTCTGAACACTGAATGGAATCATATGAAGCTACAAAGATATCAAGACAGACAGAAAATAAACAACAATATCAACCACAGAGAAAAACAATGGCTATGTTCGTAAAAACTTACTACTCTTAATATATCAGCAATATATAGTACTGTATACATATTGTGCATTATATTATACATAACCGTTTTCTTTAGTGTTTTTGAAGTTCTCTTATGCTCAACAAGGCTGCATTTATTTGATCAAAAATACAGTAAAAACAGAAATATTTTGAAATATTACTATTTAAGGATGCTTTGTTTAAAAGAAAGTTCAAAAGAACACTTTTTTTTTTAATAGAAATGCATCCTTGCTGAATAAAAGTATTAATTACTTTCCTTTTTTTTTTACTGACCCCAAACTTTTGTACAGTAGTATACATACAATATACAACAGAGAACACTGTTCAGAATACTACATCCCACAATGTAAGGTGCTCAACCTGGGAAGTAACAGTGTGTGTTGGTGCATATGTACCGGTTTGAGCTGACTGAGCAGACAGACTTTGCAGTTTCTCATCTCATGGAACTGAACAGTGATTCGTCCTTTAGGTGTAATGCGAGTCACAGTGCCCTCCCCATATTCCTCATGAACCACAGGTCCTCCCAGACGCAGACGGTCATCGATCCCACCAATGACTGCCAAAACTGCCATCAGACTGCCCACCGCGGGGGCTTCTGCATTGGGAAGGTAGTCTTCGAGCACAGCCTGATAGAAACACAGAGTACAAAAATTCAATATCATCTAACACCAGGGCTCAAGCTAATATATGGTACCTTTAGTAAAATACTTCCATCATTTTACAACACTAATATTAGTTGGCTAATGAATATGAAAACATCAAAATTTGACTTGTACCGCTTCAGTGTGTCTGCCTGCCATGACACCACTGATACCGCTGAGCTGGGAGTTAATATATTCATTAATAAGGCTATTCCATTGGCCAAGGGAGTGAAGTGTACGCAGTACGGCCACTATTTCCTCTGCTAGAGTACTGCTGTGAGTGGCTGTCAGAGAGGCTTGAGGGCGTGATTTTCTCCTACGTATCGAACCTTCTGTAAAGCACAAAACATGATGTTAAAATGACACCCTGATATCATCATTTGCACTACCTCAAAGAGCACATAGTGAGAAAAGAGTTAATAAATGTACAGTACCCCTGAGGAGGGGCAGATCTGAGGAACAAGTGCTGAGCAAGCTGCCAAGGAACCCAAAGAGATTCTCCACCAGAAACTTCATATCCTGAGAGCGCTCTGTCTTATCCCAGGATGGCAATACAGCCTGTAGAAGCCGCAGGGCAAGAATCTGCCAGGGAGTGAGGAAAGATGGATTAAGTGACAATAAATGGATCCTGTCAACAGCACTAATGTGTACCGCACTTATGCACTCATTTTAACCCTGTGGTACTCATGAGGGTTTTAGAATGACAATTATACAGTAATGAGACAAGGAAAGCTCTCATCCTCTTGGTAAATCCAGTCAGAACGCATAGTAAGTGTTGAATGAAACCAGGATGCAATGCTGGCACCTGTCTCTGTAGCGTGACTGCGGTGAAGGACTGATGGCCCTCTACGATGCGTATAAGCAGACTGATCCAAGCATAGGAGCTCAAGGTACTGCACATCTGGGGCATGAGAGCTATACTGCGAATAAATCCCAGCGTGCACCAGCTCCTGTGCTGCTCACGGGACACCAGCTTGTGAGATGCACAACCTAAAATACAGAGAGGGAGGAATGTGGTTTAAATAGAATTTAACCATTATATTATATTATTTTACCTGACTAGATTACATTACATTATATTTTATATTATATTATTACATAACATTATATTATATTTTATATTATATTATTACATAGCCCACCTTGTTAAGAGTATTTAACTACTACAGTGCCTTGCGAAAGTATTCATTTTTTTTCACGTTTTGTTATGTTGCTGCCTTATGTTAAACTGCTTTAAATTACTTTTTTCCCACATCAATCTACACTCCATACACCATACTGACAAAGCAAAAACAGAATTGTCACAACTTCGTAAATGTATAAAAAAAATAAAAAAAACTGAAATAAGTACATTGTATAAGTATTCATACCCTTAACTAAATATTTACCTGAAGCACCTTTACAGTCTCAAGTCTTTTTTGTTTGATGCGACAAGCTTTTCTCATCATCATTTGGCAATTATCCACCATTCTTCTCCTCACCTCTTCACCTCTGAAGCTCTGTCAGGTTGGATGGGGGCAGATGCACATTTATAGGTTTCTCCAGAAATATTTGACTGGGTTCAAGCTCAGGCTCTGG
>NW_015539876.1:577973-579259 GCF_001515605.1 Sinocyclocheilus anshuiensis
ATGGAGCTCAACTAGAATGACCATCAGCTTCTTGTTCACCACTCTAAACAAAGCCCTTCTCCATCAATTGCTCAGTTTGGCCAGGAGGCCAGCTCTAAGAAGAATCCTGGTTGTTTCAAACTTCTTCCATTAAGGGTAACAGAGACTACATGCTTCTATGAACCTTCAATGAAGCAGAATTTTTTTCTGAACTCTTCCCCAGATGTGTGGCTTGATGCAAACCTGTTTCTGAGCTCTACAGGCAGTTCTTTTGACCTCAGGGCTTGGTTTTTGCTCTGATATGCATTATCAGCTGTTAGACCTTTAATTAAGACGTCTGTGCCTTTCCAAATTATACCCATTCAATTGAATTTGCCACAGGTTAACTTCACTTGAAGTGTAGTGACATCTACAAGCAATATGAATGCTCCTGAGCTAAATTTCAACTATCCCAGATAAGGGTATGAGTACTTATGCAATGGAATCATTTAAGTTTTTTATTTTTAATACATTTACAAAGATGTTAAAAACCAGTTTTTTGCTTTACCATTATGGTGTATGGAATGTAGATTGATATGGAAAAAAGTAATTTAATGCAGTTTAACATAAGGCAGCAACATAACAAAATGTGAAAAAAATGAATACTTTCGCAAGGCACTGTATATGCCAACATTTAAATTTGTAATTTGATACAATGCATTTATTGTGTATTTACATGCTTTTATGTTGTATTTATATTTTTAAAATGTTAGGGATGCACCGAAATTTTGGCCACCAAAAATAATCGGCTGAAAATGGCATTTTCAGTTTTTGGCCGAAAGAGAAAAACGGCCAAATATATAGCGTGCGTCGCACCGCCCAGAAGTGTTCAGTGCGCAGGTCTCACTCTCCCTCCAGCTGTCGTCAATGCGCGGTGTGACGCTCCACTCAATGTTCCACTCTTTGAATGTGCGTTCCGTTGAGTGGCTCACGGCCCATGTGAACGCTCTACTCGTGTACCGCTCATGCTCCGCGGAAAAGCAGTAAATAACACTGTACCTAACAATTATTTTATGACAAGTACAAATACACCTAATAGATCCATAAAATACACTTAATACACCCAAATATATACACCTATAATAAAAGGTGTACAAATATTTTAATATAATATAATATAATATAATATAATATAATATAATATAATATAATGTTTTTGAGCAGCAAATCAGAATACTAGAATGATTTCTGAAGGCTCATGTGACTGGAGTAATGATGCTAAAAATATAGCTTTGAAATCACAGGAATAAATTGCATTTTAAAATATT
>NW_015539876.1:579962-598516 GCF_001515605.1 Sinocyclocheilus anshuiensis
TAATATAATATAATATAATATAATATAATATAATATAATAAAAAGAACTGTGCTGTTACCAATCTTGTCATTGATTCCACTCTCCACCAGTATCCTGAGTAGACCGCACAGAGTGCTAATAGCGTCAGCCTGCATCACCTCAGCATGAATCCCAGAGGATAGTGATAGTGTCTTCAACAGATTAACTGTACTGGTCAACATGATTGCAGTGGGGTGAACACTCTTCTCCATCACCTCCACTTCTAAGAGAAAGAGAGAGAGACTGTATAAATCAACATGGCAATTTTAAGACCAAGACTGGGTAGTAAATGCTTTGTTCTTTGGCATGACACACTACCAAAGTGCATCACAAACCTGTGTCGTCCTCTGTATCAGAGTCTTCTGTGGCCGGTTGGGTAGCAGGTGGCGGCTCGGCCAGTTTAAGGTCATACTTGCCCTCTTTGCCCATCCTGTAGGAATTGGTGCTGCTGGTGTCCCACTGGACACGAATCCAGCCATCTTCTCCCAACTCCCCAATCACACGGCCCAGGCCTGGTGGTGGCCCGTCCTAACACACACCAAACAGGAACATGAATAAACTGACCTGACAATGCCTTATCCACATTTGCAATGCAGAATTCATACAAGCGTGCACAAAATGCAAACACGTCAGCTTTAACTTACCTGATCTCCCCATTTCCAGTCAGGTCCTCTCATCACCCTAGTGCCAATCTTCATCATAGCTGCCAACTCAGGGCCAGAGGCAGGGAGAGGGGTGGGGGCCGTCTCCTTCCTGGACTCCTCGAGAACTGTAGCTGAGCCTCCATGAGCTACAGAGCTCGGATCCTCCTCACTGCTATCAGAGCTGGGACCTGTGCAATACAATGCCAACATATTCACAATCAAAAATTACAAAACACACTAAACAGTAAAGAACAGACCAGTCTGTGCCAATTGAAAATAGAACCAATATGTCCCTATAGAACAGAGATCAACTGACACGACAGAATAGAACCTACCTTACCCTATACAATAAAGTCCATCTGACCCCATTGTATTTAACCAATCTGACACAATACAACTGGCCCTATAAACTAAAACCCATCTGATTTAAGAAGAAAGCAAGTCAAGAGAAGGTCCTGACCAATGAGTCGAAGAACACTCTGGGTGAGGGCGAGGATGCCAGAGTTCAGCAGGAGACTGAGGCTGTTGGCTCCATGTTTGAGAGTGAGCATATGGAGCATGGCCAGCAAGAAGCGAGCCTGAGGAATGGTACCCAGACTGGGGCCTGCTGGGTTTTCATTAGTGATGGTCTGCAGAGGCACTGGCTGCACACCTGGAGGAGAGGAAACAACACTAAATACCGTACCATTCAAATAGTTGGGGTCAGAAAGATTTTTTTTTTCTTATTTCATATTTCAATTAAATGTTGTTCTTTTCAACTTGCTTTTCAAAGAATCCTGAAAAAAATTGTTTCCACAAACATACTAAGCAGCAAAAGCGTTTTCCGCATTGATAATGTGAAACTGTAGAATGGGGTAATGGTCAAAATTCAGTATTGCTATGACAGCAATAATTTACATTTTAAAATATATTCAAAGAGAAAACAGTTATTTTAAAGTGTAATAATATTTCATAATATTAATGCTTTTACTGCATTTTCTAACAAATAAATGTGGCCTTGGTGAGTATAACAGGCTTCTTTCCAACAAAATAAAACAATCTTACTGACCCCAAACTTTTGAACGGGTAGTGTACTTCAATACATTAATACATTAACATTAATTAAATGGGTTTTATGATTACTGCAATTGTTTGGATATAGTGTGAAATGACGTACCCAGCTCTTTGAACTTGACGCTGGCCTCCAACAAGATGTTGCGGATATTCTGGATGGCCCAGGCATAGAGCTTACCGAATGTCACCTCCAGCAGCATGCGGTTAAATGGAGGAATGAGATCTACATCTTTTAGACAGTCAGCAAGTGGTTCTCTATCAAGGCAAAACAGATATTAATGTAAATACAAACCAATGTTATTTACGAGATACTGTAGAGCAATACTAAAATAAGCTGCAAATCACAAAAGAATCTACTAAAAACATAAGAAATCAAACTTCCTGCTTATATTTTTATACTTGCCCAATATTGGTCCCTTCAGGTATGACTCTCTGCCAACCACAGAGCATGGCGTACTGTACAGAGGGCAGGAGGAAGTTTTTGGATGCCAGCTTCAACATAGTGTCTATACCCTCCAGCCGGACCTCAGCTCGCTCCAGCTGTACACAAGTGTCAGATAATATCAGGCTCCCATAGTTCTTTATGCCACAGTAATGTTAGGAGTTAAATAGTTTACATTTACAATAGTTAATCATTTACAGGTCAATTTTATGTTCAGAACTACCTTATTAGGCAAAAGAGATGGGAGTGGTTGAACTTCATTTTAACTACCTGTTTAAGGAGGCACTTTCTCATCTTCTCCACATCCAGCGGTTCCTCCTTCAGAGCAAACTCAACGATGGCACTCATGAGGCTGGACTGAGAGAAGGAGCCCTGAACGCTGTGCTTTAACCAGCGGTACTTCTGAACACTGCCTATGGTGTTTAGCAGAGGCTGCCACTTATCCTGCTATAAGATAAAAGAGAAGAAAATTAATAAGGCTGTCAATCAAATAACATTTTAATAGAATGAATTACATGATATGTTTAATTCATCAAATTAATTGTATAATAGGGCTGTCAAATCGATTAATTGCATCCAAAATAAAAGTATGGTTACATAATATATGTGTGTGTGTACTTTGTACATTTATATGTGTATATATAAATACAAACACATACATGTACATATTTCTTACACACACACACGCACACACACACACACACACACACACACACTAGGGATGTAACGATTCACTCAACTCACGATTCGCTTCACGGTTTTTTTTTATTCATACACAGTACACACACATATATTGTGCAAACACAAACTTTTATTTTGTATGCGATTAATCTTGATTAATCAATTTCACAGCCCTATTTTAATCATATTTGTAAAGAAAAGCTCCTCAATAGAGATGATTTAAGATATGTCAAATTTAATAACGCAAAGACCTATTCGATGAAAAACATTAAATCAACCAAAACAACACATTAAATGTTAATAAATAATCAAGTAGCAAGTAAATTAGTAAAAATAGTAAAATAAGTAAATAAATTAATAAAGACAATAAGTTTATGCCAAACAAAAAGAAAAAGCATAAATACTCTGAAATATACAGAACGCATAAGTGAATCCCCAAAGTAATTTTAACTGAAAACGCTGCTGTTGAAGGGGAAGGTATTTAAAGCAACTTTGAAAGGAACTGTCCTGTAGCTATAACACATGCAGATAACACCAAGATGACAGAGCCAGACACGCAAGAGTTATTTATAGAGACACACCACAGCTGTGATAGCCTCATCAGATCTTGCTGAGATATGCATAATTCCATTAGACAAAGCAAGAGAGAGAAAAATGCTGAAGGTAAATGGAGAACAGCAAACCTTTGGGGATTTGACAGTGGTTTGTTTCTTGTCCACAGGGGCAGGGCTGATGGGAGCAGGCAGCTCCTCATTGGTCCCTTCCCTCTCCATCTTGCACTCCTCCAGATCAGCTGACTCTGACTTCTTAGGCACTTAGAGATTAAGCAAAACATGCTATAATTATAAACTGAACATCCTTTTACACTGAACACTTAAATGAACTGTTAAGACTTGTCACCTCTCTTTTTGCGGCGGTCTCTGATCAGTTTCTGCGTGATCCTCTTCCAGCGAGGCTGAGAGCTCAGCAGCTTCAGTTTGGACACAATGGACAGGTCGTTACTGACGGCAGGTCTGAGCTCATTAAACAGGAAACGCAGCCTCTCGATCACTGGGGCGCACACCTCCTTATAAGAGCGGCCTTGCTCCTGGTGCGTCTGTACCAGACGAGGAAAAGGTCAGAGAGCGGGGTCAAAGAGGTCATCATGATGTAGATGACAAGGTGACATCCCACATTACATGACATTACCATGTATTAAAATCGAAAACTAAGGTACTAAAGTGTGTGTAATTACTCATTTAAATTTCATCTCAAATATGACAGCTTGTTCTGCATATTCCAAGGAAAAGGGTACAATGTATTGTAATACATACAACTGCAATACAAGAATATTTCCATTATTTAGATTGTCATTGCTCACTTTTATCAAAGAACACTTTGCCTGGTACACCATTCGACACACATCAATCACACATTTCGGAAGGGACCTCTGTTTCCCTTGGTCCACACCCAAGGCACATTGATCAACAAGCGAGAGGGCGACATGACCTTTATAAGAAAACAGAAATTGACAAACAACTCTGTTTAGAGTTTTTGGCTAGTTCACAGAGCAGGATTTCAGAAACTTGAAAAAAGAAAAAAAAAATGTATATATATATATATTAACTTAAAGTAGCTTATATGCTCTCTTATCTTGAGTTTTGGTGTGTGAATCCATATAACTTGCATAATTTCTTTTAATAAATCACATTGTTTTTATTCATTTTTTTATTTTTTCATTAATAAAACAATACATTTATATTTTGAGTACAAATCACCATTGAGGCTTTTAGTAACTTATGTTATGTTTAACTTATTTTTATATTACTTAAAATAAATATATATAAGTTATAAATATGTTATATAAGTAAGATGCATCTGTCTTTGCAACATTTTTTCCTTGAACTTTTCACTGACCCCTCAGAACCCACGTTCAGCCCCAGTTTGATCGCTCTGAACATTGACTGATTATAGCTTTATAGATTATAGCTTTTTTTGCTGCCAAATACACTCTGGGTATAGTTTATATGATTCACACCTACAATGTGTTGTTGTTTTTTTCCTGAAATGGTAAAATGCAAAAGCACCCAGATCTTCCCATCTCTGCTTGTTATCTGAGTTCATCAATTACTGTCAGTTTCTCTGTCCGACTCATCTTGTGTGTTTCTTTGTCATCTCTGGAGATAAGGTGTCACATCTCGGAACGAGGTGCTATTGAGGAAGACATGCTATCACTTCTCACTATGATGATGATCGAGATATTTGCACTCTCAGTTAGGTGATATGGTCACTCCACTGAATGACTTGCAATGAAACTCTAGCATATATTTTGTCCTGGCTACATTCTGAAGTGGTGCGAAACAGCAGACTGGAATCCTTGGGACAAGTAGCAACGTTTCAGGTAATCAAAGGCGACAGGTGCCATTAAGGACAGGTGAACTCATGGTTCTAATGGCTGCTAAAAGGACAATTACCTCTTCTCTTGCAAGTTCATATGTCAAAAGGTCAAGTCTAGGTCTCATTCCTTACTCATGAGCCTATTTTGGTTAAAGACATGATCACACATAG
Organism: Sinocyclocheilus anshuiensis; assembly: GCF_001515605.1. Classification (NCBI taxonomy): domain Eukaryota; kingdom Metazoa; phylum Chordata; class Actinopteri; order Cypriniformes; family Cyprinidae; genus Sinocyclocheilus; species Sinocyclocheilus anshuiensis. Next base: position 585,349 of record NW_015539876.1, read on the forward strand.
TTCATCAGGTAGTATATTGTTTATGTTGCTAAGGGTGTTGCGGAGTGATACACAGAACCGTGGTTATTGTCGTGCTTTATTGTGATTAAAACACAGCTGCTGGCCAATCAGAATCAAGGACTGGAACTAACGGTTTTATAATATTATTTATAAACTGATCTAGTAAGTGGTACATACTCCTCTTAATGAAATACAACAACAGAGGTATATACATGGTGTAAACAGAGCCAAGGATGCATTTTTTGGGTGTTATTTCACTGGTTCTTTTATAATTTTCTGCCTTTTATTTATTTTTGCAAAGAACTAATATGACAACATTGGCCTCTCTGCTGCCCCCACTAGTTTTGGAGCACCCATGGCATTATGTTCGATAAGCAAACTGACATTTTTTTTTTTTTTGGCAAATGAGAAATAAATACGTTAGAAAAAACATTAATTTGAAGTTTGTGTTCATTAACTTAAGTTAAATGTCACAACATGACTTGTCATGTGATCTCAAAATGGCAGCCACCATGTGGGAGGCCTGTATGTAGCATAAAATCTGTTTTTAAACCAGTGAAATTTCATAAATACAGAGCAGCCGCCACCACTCAAGACAACAAGAACTTTTTAAGTTACCAAGGTCCTGGTGCTTGAGAAAGCAGCAGAGCAGCAGGCGGCCCACTTCCTCTACAGGATGTTCAGGCGGAAAAGTGATGGGAGTGATGAGATGGTACTGTTTACAACACCGCTCGATTTGGCATAGAAAGTCCTGCAGCAAATAAGAAAGAACCCCACATTAACCATCAGAACACATCCCAAATCCTACGGTCTCTCTTCTGATAAACAATCTGACAGTGAAATATTAGGGAATGGGCTGTATAATAAGTAATACTAAATGAAGAGACAAATAAATGATACTCTTTCACTGTGTATGACCTTCACAGTGTGGTCCTGGGTGTTGTTGTCAGCGATGGCCTGCAGGAAGGGCTGGGCGTGATCACTCAGGGTGATTCTGTGGCAGTAGAGTTTGGCTTTGTCTGGTGTGGTGGTCCCAGGAGAACTGCAGTTGTCCTCATCCTTCTCCTCATTATAATTATAGTGGATCTGACTCGTCTGAAGACCACCAAAGAAAATCGATGACTGGAGCCATTCTGGAAGGTATAAGATTAAAGGCGATTTAAAATGTGAAACATTTTAAAATGTCTTATCTTTTTTTTTTTACTTTGTAATTGTACATAAAAAAATATTGTATATATCATGTTTGTTTTCTTTTTAAATTCCCTTTTTTAATTTTTGTTTTATTTTTTATATTTGTTTCTTGGATTTTTTGTAATTTATGTATTGATTTTTTGATAAACCACTGAAACGTTTGCAATATTATAACCTAAATAAATAGACTCACTGGCACATTCTAACTCTATGCGAGAGAGAGGGGTGCTCATAGCCAGATATGAGGCATGTAGCCCCAATAGCAGACCAAGGTTTCTCTCAGCATCTATCAGAGGTGAGGACAGACTGCTCAAGTCAGGCATTGTCACCATTTCCTGGTTGGGCTGGAGAATGACAAGAGGCAAAAACAAGAAGAAACATGAAGTCCAAACATTCTGAGAATAAAACAGCTTGAAACTGTAATGCAAAAGTAAGACAGACCTCCATGTACTGTCCCACACAGAAAGCTTGCATGAACTCCCTGGTGTCTTCAACCTGTAGAGTGGCCTCTAAAGCTACCACAGGATCTTCTCCTGCAAACTGGGCTGTGGGGGGAAACAGATGTCAATAAACTCTTTATTTGAAAATGAACTTCAAGTAAAAGGTTTCAGTCCTTTTTGTAATGTTATACCGAGGATGCTGTTCCCAGTTAGAGTTTGAGTCTGGAAGTCTTTAATGTCATAAACCTTCCCATCAATGACAGTCCAGAAGCCGCCATCTTTGTTATGATTCTCCAGGTCAGCTTTACGGATAAGCGACACTTCCTCATTGTTCTTTGAGCTCGACCCATTAAAAAAGAAACCTGCAAAGAAAGAGAGGCTCAGCTTATTGTGCTTCACTGCTCTTCATTTACAATATTGCGCTTTTCTGCTTTCAATTAACTTTAGTAAACTGACTAAATATTGTGTTTAAAAACATTCCAAGTTTATCACATAGAGAGATCAAGAGATTTTAAAATGCATAAATATATACATACTAGATCAAAGCATTACTCAATTAAGCAATCAGACTATCTTGGTTATGAAGGAAGTGTGTGAATTGATCTTTCACATACCCATGAGTCCAGGCCAGGCGAGATCCTCATTATCATCTCTCTCCATACCAGGGGCAAGATGGTTAAAACGGTCCACGTGCTCTAGAAGAGCACCGAGGAGAGGAATGGATCCAGTCTCCTGCATCAGGCCAGCATCATGGGTCAGCAGTAGCATGATGGACACAATCAACTCTGGTAGCAAAACACCTGGAGGATGAAGAAACAGGATGGCTTGCAAATGAAAATGCATCAGCCATTGCTTTGCATTTTTTTTAATAAAATATTCACACGACATTTTTTTTAATTCTCTTATTATTTATTCACCCTCATGTTATGTCCAATCCAGTTTGCTGTTATTTATTCATAGAATCTGTGAGATACAAATTCTCATAGCTCTCAAATCAAATTAGGCGCAAGTTGGACGTCAGTTCAAAATCAAATTTCATTTGTTTAGGCATGTCTTCTGAACAAAAGTCATGATGTCAAACTCTTTATACCATATTTGATTTAAGGAGTACAGTGGTGGGGAGGATTTTCAATGGAAAACATCTTAAATTTCAATCTCCTCCTCACTTAAGAAAAGAGAGACTTCAGAAGAACAAATAACCGCACATAGGTTTGGAATGGCATGAGGGTAACTAATTTTCAGAATTTAAATAAACAGAATTGTCATATTTGGATGAATTATTCCTTCAATGCTAGAATTGTTCTGAAGCCATGATTTGAATATGGTGAATTTTATATAGTAACATGTCATTTTCACCTGTGAGATCTCCCTCAAGGACACGTGCCACCTCTGCAAAGTGACGATGACTGTTGAGGGCGATGCTGGTGGCCACAGGAAGAATATCTCCAATGTGTGTGCACAGCAAAGCCATGTACTTCTTCAAAAGAGACCCCACTCCCAGAATCTCTGAGTGACTCAAAGCTGTGACAATGAGAGATACTGTTGACTGGATGCTCAAATGGTGGCTTCTGTAACAAAATCCCTCCCCCAAAAATTAAGTTCTTCTACTTACTGTATCCTCCCACACCCACAGTGCCACTGACCCCCACGTACAACTTGCAGACCAACAGCCTCTGGAAGCGCAGCAGTAGGTCCAGAGAGGCTGAGCGCTCCTTGCTGACCTGCTCCGTGTCTTGGCAGTTTGAGATTCGTCGTGCCACATCCTTAAGACGAGCTATAGTCTGTGAAGCAATGTTTCTACAGAACAAAACGCAAGGAAGAGTGTTACTACAGGCTATGAAGTTCAAAGTGTCACTTCTGCTAAAACCCTCTGTAAGATTACAAATGTTTCATGTATTGAACACAGAAAAGTGAATCTCTGAAGTACCTGAGCAGCTGTTGGACAAGCTGGACCAATGGAAGGCTCTGTTTGTTTGTTGACTCATAGATGCCAGTGTTGATCAGGTCTTTGTCCAGTGTAGTGCGACAGCGATGCAGAGAGGACGCACTGGCTTCCTGCTCATCGATTTCCTTCTCTTTCTGTGCCTCTTTCTTTGCCTCAATATCCTAATAGAAGATACGCAGAGAAAGAAGTTAACTAGAATGTCAAATCAAAACAAAAACAAGACAGAAAAAAAACAAAACACAAAACAAAACCAAACGAAAAATAAAATAACAGTGTATATACACGTTTCGGATAACAGCTTACACAATTATTTAAAATGTAAATGATTTTTGACACTTTTCCCTCAGGGGTCATGAATCCGTTTCCTCCTCCGTTTGAAGTGACAAATTAATAAAACATGCTGACCTGGATCTCAGCCGTGATGGCAGCATTCAAAGCGGATTCCAGCCCTCCGTCCGCCATCAGACTACTAACCAAGAGGTCGATCATGAAGCGACGGCCAGGACTTACACTCATCTCATTAGCAGATGCTAAAAAACACAGAAATGCTTTTGACCATCAATGCTGTGATAGAAACAAACATGACTTCTTGTGATAACAGAATCTATGGTACTAAGATGATTTATCCACTAGATAAAGTTGCTAGATGTAAACTAGCCAACTGCATATAAATTAAGAGTGACAATGCAGAATCATGAAAGAAAACACTGACTATTGATTAAGAGATGCAAATAGTACTAAGTGTTATCTAGCAGTTTTCCAAGCACAGAATGTATGCACCGACCTGCATTGGGCAGCAGTGAGGACAGGGCTCTTGCTCTTTCCTCTGCAGTGGGCAGTAGCACTGACCAGCCACTCTGGAGCACAGCCTGGGCGGCCGCCTGCACAGTGTTTAAAACCCCCGCATTGCTGGCCAGCGTCACCACCGTCTGCTTGAGGTTATTAAGCAGCCCACTTCCCAGGCCCAGACCCAGCTCCTCAGGGTCCACCTGGTTACTGATGGCTGCATGGAGCTGAAACAGTTACAATACAATGACAATTTTCATTTCTAGGTGAACTATCCTTTTAAGAGGACATAAGCTCTACCATTCAAACAGGTATTTCAGAATAAATCAATGTACATTGCAATTTAAATGGCAGTAACCTGAAATTTTATATGACTGACCTGTAGTCTGAGCAGGTTTAGAGCAGCTACAACCATGCACTCTTTCTCCTGCGGTGGTGGCCAATCAGAGCTGCCATCCATGCCCTCGCTGACCTGCCGAAGCAGCAGGTCCAGCTGGTCAAAGGTCATAGTGCACACGTCCACCACGAATGGTACACGGAGCCCCACGGACCACTCAGAGCATGACGACCACGCAAAACTCTGAGAGACAGAATATAAAGATAAGAAGCATGCAGTCAAAAGCATTATACAATGAATTACATCCTTGTAAAAGACAGGTCATACCTGGCCAGGACCGCAGGAGATGCCCACTATATGTTTGGAATTGAGGCCCGGCAGGGCTTTAGGCTGCTTCTTATTGGAGAAGAGAGTGTCAAAGTGCTGTAGTTTATCGTTACTGCCCCAGCTGTGCACCTCCCCTTCTTCTGTGAGGGCCAGGCAGTGTGTAGAGCCAACCGCTACATCCACCACCCTCTTACCTAAATTGACAAAGAATTAAATGTTATGAGCAAACTTCAGATTTAAAAAATGCAGATGAAAACTGGTAATCAAGTCAAAATAAACCATCTTTTGAAATGTATGCTGATAAAGTCAACATGAAATGCCATTTGTACACCATTTTGCTTCCATAATGTAACATTTACAAGTGAAACAAGTGAATATTAATTATTTAAAAAATGTAGGGAGAGACTTGATTTGATCCATCTGGAACTGAATCTGAATCTAAATCTGGATTGTGAAAAGTGGCTATTCCATAACAAAATGGAGAATGAGAAATGGCATTGGAGGACTACTCCCCTCCTGAAACAGTCAGCACCTACTTTTTGAGCCACTGAATAACTAAATTAACTGTTAGCCAGAAATGCTGTATTACCTACAGTAATGCCTAAATATTTGTCTATTGGTTAAAATGAAGCATACTGCAGGTGACATCATTGCAAAGTCCTTTCAGAGGCAGAGCAAGATATTATAGATATATTTATATTCTATTATAATATTATCGTATCAGCTTTAAATATTTACAAATTAAATATTTGTATAATTTAAAACAAAATTTATTTTAATAGATTTAGTTAACAATAATAACACAGTTATATTTTAATAAAAGACTACAAAAAAAATCATCCTTTGGAATAATATGTGCATTAAACATTCACAATGAGTAATTTTTCCAAATATGATTAGGGATATGCATTTAAAAAAAAAAAAAAAAAAAAGTCATTCCGACTTTGGCGTCAGTTTTCAAAAACCTGAGATGTGTATTTTGTGAAAACGCAAAACGCAAAAACAGTGGAAAACACTGAACCTTGTAGACTGTCAAGCAGTTTGGGATAGCGGACGTGTTCGTCAGTGCCATGGCCGAGTCTTTGATTGTCTCCTTTGCCCCAGGTGTACACTTGTTCAAAATAAATTGTTGTTTAAAAAAAAAAAAACATTCTACTGATCAAAGATATCTGAAAAAAGCTTTCCACAAAATAACCAGCACGCAAATAATAAGAAATCGGTATATTAAAATAACTTCTGAAAGATCAAAAATAATCTTTGACAACAGAAACAAATTACACGTTAAAATAAATGAAAATTAATATATTAATAAACAGGTAACTTAAATTGCAATAATATTTCACAATATTACTGTTTTACTGTATTTTTTAACAAACAAAATGCAGCCTTGGTGAGCATTAAAAACATTTTAAAAAATCGTATCTACCCCAAACTTCTGAGACTTTGGCGTCAGTTTTCAAAAACCTGAGATGTGTATTTTGTGAAAACGCAATGGGTGAAAACAGTGGAAAACACTGAACCTTGTAGACTGTCAAGCAGTTTGGGATAGCGGACGTGTTCGTCAGTGCCATGGCCGAGTCTTTGATTGTCTCCTTTGCCCCAGGTGTACACTTGTCCATCTTTAGTAAGAGCTACGGAGAACTGGCTCCCACAGCACACCTTCACGATATCCAAATCCTGTAACTTCTCCACGAGTTTAGGCGTTTTGCATCCATCACTGCCCCCACGGCCAAGTTTACCATAGTCTCCATCACCCCACGACCATACCTGACCTGTAAAGAGCATGCAAGAGAAATGATCATGCCATCCACTCATCATCTTAAAACCACTGCCAGAAGTGCCCTTATCAGATGTCGCACCATTCTCAGTCACAGCGAGGGTCTGAGCATCTCCACTTCCACAGGCCACATCAATCACCTTAAGCCCCTTTAGAGCAGATACCAGCAGGGGAGTGGTCTGGTCCTCACTAGAGCCTTCAGAAAAAACATACACACATCATTTAACTCTGTCCTGAGGTAAGATCCTATATGTCTTGTTATAAACAGCAGTGGATTTTAGCTGGATTTGTACTGGAGATGTTACCGTGGCCCAGCCTGCCATAGTTTCCTCTGCCCCATGTGTACAGCTCTCCATCTGCTGTGATCGCTGCGCTGTACGTGCTGCCACATGCAATGTGAATAACTTGCTTCCCCGCCGGCCTCCCTGAGAATACTGCAATCATGGTGGGTTCCTCTAAATACCTGTAGAAGTGCAAAAAATAAACAAAATGGATTTTCTGTGATTCATTGTATACAAAGAACTATATACTGTTTTTATATTACATAGTACTGTTTTTGGCTGGCTGGAATGGTTGGTTTTGACTAGTGGTCGACCGATATATCAGCTTTGGCATTTTTCAAATATCGGCATCAATCAGTTTTTCTGTTTGGCCGATGTGTTCGAAGCGTTTATTTTGATGGCGCACCGGACTTTTATTTTGATGGTGCTGAGAACGACAGTGCCTGAGAACACAATCTTTGAATGTCTAATAAACATTTTATTTCACAAACCTTGCAGACTTAGTCGAATCCAGCTGTGAGAGCGTGCATTCATATCCTGCATGATCGGATATGAATGCACTCTGCGTGACGGTCGGTCTGTGCGAATGGAATGCGGACAGGAGGAGAGTTCAGCTTCACGAGACACACGATCGACAAACTTTAAACTCGTGATTTCAAACTATGGTGTGCTTTATCCATTTGCCCACTGTCATATTCATGTCATTTTCATTGTGAGCTATATGTAAAATGAGTGTTACCTTGGCTTTAGTTTTCCAATGCACAAACCTCCCAGATTACTGAGTGCCTTGTTGGTTGCAGTGTTTACTTGCTTTTTATTTATGTATTTAAAATGATTATTTAAAAAAAAAGAATTGTGAAAAATACTGTAATAGGATTTCAGAATCAAGAAGTGGTAATCGTATTTTTTAACAAACAAAATGCAGCCTTGGTGAGCATTAAAAACATTTTAAAAAATCGTATCTACCCCAAACTTCTGAACTGTAGTGTATATACTGTATATGGATCTGAGAGATATAATAGGAAGTTTGATGACGTTGGTGTGCACTTACGTGGTGTCTCCATGTCCCAGCCTGCCTCCATCTCCACAACCCCAGGAGAATACCTCCCCATTGACTGAAAGAGCCAAGTAGTGCTGCCCATCCGGGTGAGCGGCAAGCTTCATTATTTTCCTGGATGACAATGCGTGGACTAGCATAGGGGCCTGACAGGAAATCACAGGTTTATTAGTTTAGTGTGCATTCCAAAGTAGAAAATATAAAGAGACTATTATGGGTCAGCAAGAGCTATACAAGAGCTATGGGAGAGAGAAAAAAAACAGCTAACAAAATGAGGGACTCACTAGTGTAGTGCTTTTGTAATTTTGTGTGTAGACAGCACCAGTGATGGTCAGGATGAGGAAACCCTTCTCTGAGCCGACAATCTGTGTGACGCCCAGGTTTGACAGTGCCTTGCACTGAATTGGTCCATTCACATTAGCATAAGGCTTCCATCCAAGCAGACCCCAACCAATCACCTCCTGCAGGGTACCCTGGAAGTGGGAAGACATGAAGAGATTGAGCTCTATGAAGAATGATTTTGTTTTCCTCATAGAGATCATAATTACAAACAAGGATTCCCTGGGGCTTCCTAGAGAGTCACTGTGCTCTTGAGTCAGGAAGCAGCTTCAACACAAACAACAAAAAAGGGGGACTCTAGGAAGGGCTGGGCGATATAGCTAAAATAAAATTTATCAACGATATAATGTTTCATATCGTTCGGTATGGTTCGAAAATTATTGACATTTTTTATAACCTTTTTTAAAACAAAGAGCAATAGAACATTTTTTTTACATTTAACCACTGTATTTTTAAATTAACCCAATTTGAGACAAACAACAAATATTTTTGTTTTAACAGTCAAACACAACATAAAAATTAAACAAATATCCCATTTCTAATGTTTTATATGCAGATTAAATAGGTCTGAAGGAAACTTTTGGCTTGTCTCCCGAGGCCACAGGAGGGCGCAATGAGCAAAATAATGCAGCATTAAATTGCCAATGCAAAGGAAATAACTGTCTATAAAAAGAAAAACGTGCATTACGTCTAAATTAACTAATATAAATCAAACATAATTTCGCAAATTGCATAAACAAAACAGCATCATGTATTTATGCATTGATTAATACAAAGAGCCGAATCGCCCATCACACAGATTGCCTTTAAAAACATAAGAGACGCAGTGAAAAGGAATAAACCTCCACAAATTCATGACACGCTTTCTAAAAGTTTAAACTGTTTTAACTTTGCATGGCTACATCTCTTGTGTGAGACGTGAGAGCAGCAGTCATATTTGCTGAATATGCGTTCTGTGTGATGGCTTGGTTTCGGTTTTAACCTAATCCAGATCTTCTACGCATTGAGCTACTATATTTCTCTATTATTTTGAGAATAATAATAGAGAATGTTTCTTCCTGTATGACAAAGAAAATGCAAATAAAATGTCAAGACACGGTTGAGCGTGTTGCATGCAGTACCTTGTTAGAGGTGGGTGAGCTGCACTGCGGGGGGCTGCATGGGGCTGCCAGGCGGTCCAAGTGTGCCATGATGACTACAGCTGTCTGCCGCAGATCAATGGCCAGGTCATTATCTTGAGGCAGTGTATGGTAGCGCAGAAAACTCTCGTTTGGGCTCAAAGGGGCCGAAAGGATCTGAGAACATAAGTAGCCAGATATAAAACCTGGAAGGACAGTGCAGTTATAACAATTATTCAGGGATTCAATCTCACCTCAATCTCCTCTTGGGGAACATGCTCCTCCTTACTACTGTGGATGTTCTGGAAGCGCTGCAGGAGGGGCAGCAAGGGGGCGCTGGTGCCTTGGGTCGAGCGCTCATTATCCATTTCTCTGGTTCCACTGTCCCAGAGCCTCAGCAACAGCAGAACTGCAGACAGCAGCTGACTACAATACAAACACAGGCAAAAGCGATTTAAGAGTATTTATGAATAAGACCCTTCAGTTCTATCAAAAGTCTCAGAAAAGTCGCATGCAAGGTCCAAAATTAACTCTAGGTAAGGGCCAACTGAGAGTAAAAACTGGCTTTCGGTTTCAGCCAATAATGTTTTTAGGAATTTTAGCAAAATGTATTTTGGACAGTGGTCATATGTAACAGCATGCTGAATACCTGAGAGTTCCTCGCTGCACTGCAAGCTCCAGCAGAATGGCCAGGGCCAAGTGCTGATCCTGCAGGGGAATGTTACTGGCCGCTTTTCCACTTGCACTTCCGTGGATGTCACTGAAAAACAAAATAAGAGTCAAATGAGCTTAAATAGTAAAGAGCTTTAGGAATGTGTGGATTTATGATCAGTTTGTGTTAAAAATAAAGTTGAGGTCAGAAAGAATTTTTTAAAAAGCAAGGATGCTTTAATTGATCTAAAGTTACAGTAAGTACATTTATAATGTTAAAAAAATCTTTCAAATAAATGCTTTAGGTGTTTTCAACTTTCTATTTAACAAAAAAATCTGATTAAAAAAAATCACTAACATTAATCAGTAAAACGGTTTTCAACATTGATAAAAATGTTTCTTGAGCACCAAATCAGCATAGTAGAATTATTTCTGAAGGATCATGTAACTCTGAAGACTTAAGTAATGACTTCTGAAAGTTCAGCTATGTCATCACAGGAATAATTACATTTCTAATAATATTTTTACTGTATTTTTGATTAAATAAATGCAATCTCGGTGAACATTTTAAAAGTCTTCCTAAACCTCATACTTTTGAAGGATAGTCTAAGCTTTCTAGTTGGAAGATAAAAACTTATTAAACAATAATTAATATTTCTACTTCTGCATTTGTGAATAGTGAAGATGACTGGTAAACCTGAGGAATTTGGTAGCCCTCTCGACCACCTCCAGCCAGACGGGCGACACTGTGCCCTCATCAAACAGGGTAGCTTCTGGGAGAGCCCGCAGAGCGTCCAGAGACTCCTGCAGTAACTCACTGCACAGGTCTGCATCATCTCCTGAGATGCCACAAATTAATAAAGTCAATTAATGAGCGTGAATATAAGACTTCTTTGTATAGTATACATTTTAATGCTTTAACGGCTGTCATTATCATGCAGTGCTTTAGCTACCAGACAGTCTGCAGTGTCAAAAATTTTTAAAAATCAAATCAAACGTTTATACAGAAGTTGCATCTTTAAATTTAATATTAATAGTTAATTAATTAATAATTTAATTTAATATTAAACATTTTAAAATGATTCCATGATAAACTCCATTCAAATGTATAGTTAAGTTATACATTAAATATTATACTGTTAAATATATACATTAAATAATGTCTATTTGTGGATAATCCAGTTAATTTAAGGAACATTATCTTTACATTATATTTTGTAACAACTTAAACTTAAAACAGCACAACTAGCATAGTAAAACAGATCATTCCAGCAGTACAAATCAATACAGTCCACTGCCTTTTAAGTGGCTCACTGCTTTATTATTAAATGAACTATAGACCATGATAGCATTCAGCTCCATGTATGATCTCTTATGATGTCTCTATCCCACCAAAGACAGGAAAACCAGAACACTATAAACTTTATTACAGGATAAACATTCACCCATCCAATAGTCATCTTTTCTCTTATATTCTCACAACTATGGCAGTTCAGCTCAAATCCAGCTCTCGGCTGTTCAATGGAATGTGCATATGGCTCAGGTTTCAGGGCACCTTTATTTCCCGGGCCAGAGAGGCTGTATCCACCCATTCCCTGTGGACACTGTGCTGCACTGTTTTCAACATCTAAACAGATCACAACTAGGATCTCCCACCAGTCTGCAACCTTCTGCTTAGACTCAGAGTTGAGGGCAAACGTAAGCAGAATTTTCTGTTCTGATTGTAGCTGAAACCCTGAGTTAAACTGCAAAGTCGACCTTTTGTAGCACCACTTCCTACCTGAAGTGAAGATTAATGATCAGCCCAAAGAAAAACATGTGCTTCACATTAAGCCTATAAAATCTAGAAGCTGAGCAATTATTTGACTCAACAACTATTGTAAATGTAAGCCACATTGAAAGGTTTGACAGAAACTCATTTAAGTCCATTAAAACTGTTACACTAGATACACGAGTCAATTATATGATTGCCTGCCTTCATATGCTTCGTGTTTATTAATGTTTGTGTCAATATTTCCAAGAACCTGGTTCTGGAGAGATGGGTTTTGGTTATTGAAGACAATAGTCTGTCTTTGCATGTCATTTCACATGCAGATTGGTATGACATAGGACAGGGGATTGAGAAGTAAAATACAATGGCAAAGTGACCTACTCATTAAATAGAACATTACATTTCTGAACAGGTGATCTGTATATATAACCTCATATGAGCCACAGAACAATTGGAGATTTAGATAACACAGAAAATACTTGTAAAGTAGCAGAAAATCCTCTGCTTATGTTAAACCACCCTTTCCAAGAATTAGATTTTAGAAGGATCTCACAAACAAACAGATGCCATTGACATTTTGTCAACAGAAGTGCAATTGTAAATACAGCACATTTTGGGTAATGAATACAGGGTAGTGTGCAAGTAACTTTCATGGCTAGCCAAACCATGCTGGAAATGGCTTACCAGATCTCCAGGCTCGGCGAAGAAAGGCAAAGGCAAAGGAAAGAGCTGCTCTTGATCCCACCCTAGCCAAACCCTCCACTCCTTTACTGACTGGCCGAGTACTGAAGAAACAGACAAAAACATTTCGGCCAATTATTTTCATTGCTTCTATATTGAGGAGTTTAAAATGTAATCCAATATCAATCAAAGCTCTTTTCCTTATACCTTTTGTTATCAACGGCAGAGAGCGGAGGGCTGGGGGGACTCTTCCAGCGCACTTTGTACTTTTCCTCCATCATGCTGTGGGTGAGTGAGATGAGGTAGCGCTCCAGGATCACCAGTCTCTGGCCCAGGCGCAGGGTGGAGAGTGTGCTCTTAGCCGTCTGTGAAGACAGCTTCTGTTGGTCGTCTACCAGCGCCATCAGACAGTCCTTTAGCTCTCCAGTTTCTGTGCAAACAATGAAAAAAAAAAAAAGTAAAATATA
>NW_015539876.1:598591-599666 GCF_001515605.1 Sinocyclocheilus anshuiensis
TATATATATATATATATATAAGGGCTGGGAGAGTTAACGCGTTATTATCGAGTTAACGCATTAATTGATTAACGCCAACAATTATTTTATCCCGCATTAACACATTTTTTTTTTTTATTATGAAAGTCGGTTGCTCACTGGCTCTGAATACACACAGACAAACCATGGGTCACAGGAGGGGTGGGATGTTGATCAGTACTGGCTTGGGATGAGTGTCATCACGCGTCTCAACCAATGAGAGCATTTGGGGAGGGCCTAAGACTGCAGCAGTGCTCAAGTGAACGCTCCCGATAAAATAATTTAAGCTAAGCATCAACATTCACAAACCACTGTATACTGTTATTTTTAACAGAAAAGAATGCAACGAGCTCGTAATCACGACTTCATAAGTGGGAAACAGGAAGTGTCCGATAGCACGTGAAGGCAGCATCGCTCTCGCTCAGCACAGTGCAGTGCATCGTTTTGTTAACTTTGTGGTTTATTATTTTGAGTCGTTTGGGACACGGTAACACATGGCCCTCTCACAATATATTGCTTTACAGATCTATCACTCTTGCCGTTCAGAAATGTTCACGCAATCATGCAGCACATATCATAGCTTCCATGCTCCGTTGCGGTTAGCGCTCACACTCACTGATCTATATATAACTGAACCCGCTCTGGCCCACCTCTTCCAACCGAGCCAGGGACGGCTAAGCGAACCATGCCAGAGCAGGGCACGGAGCGATCACACTAGTCAAACGAACCGGGCTTTGGGGGTCAAACGCGCTCGGGCACAGTTAAAACTGCCTAGTGTGAGTACACCCTTATTCTCCCGCATCCCGCACACACGAGTCTCTACCCGCCCGCACCCATCAAGTGTTGTCCCATGCCGCACTCCGCTGCGTTGGGTCCCACGATAGTGCAGGTCTCTAAGGTGCCTGTTATAATATTATGATGGAGGCTCTGGACTCTAAGCATAACTTGTTTTTCTATAACAAACTAGAAAATATTTTCTATAAAAACGTTAATGCCCTGGCAGTGACAAATAGCTTTGGTTTTATATTTAATTTGATTACATTAATGTTATAGTTGG
>NW_015539876.1:600538-602233 GCF_001515605.1 Sinocyclocheilus anshuiensis
TTAATAAAATATTAGAACAGCTGATATCGTTAATATAATATAGCATATAAAGGCAAAAATATTCACATTATTATATTATATTATATAATATTGGTCTACTAATAAAACATATCATAACTGTATTTAAGCGACCTGCTCAAGAGGGCTTTTAACTTTTGCTACTTCAATCCCTGACTACACAAAGGTTATAAATAGTCTTTGTGTGATTAATGGCATTTCATCAAGCTTTTGATATGATAGTTAATTGGTGCAAAACTGCGATAAAATTAGTCCTAAGAAATATCGTTTGCTTGTGTGAAATACAATCTCAAGTTGCAAAGTACATAAATGCAAGTCTATATGGAATTGGATCTAGTAATAATGATGCTGTATAACAATGTTTGCTGCAATTTGAGTCCTTGAAGTGCATTCCAGTCTAAAGCCTTCATTATGCTTGCCTGAAACTGTCTGCCTGGCTCCACTGGACTGTTGTTACGGATGTGCATGCATTCATCTCTTCACAGCCTCTGGATAAAAGCCTCATATAGGCAGACAGGGTGAATTAAAATAGCCTATCTGAAATACACTTAAGCCTTATGTAAGCCAAGCTGCCTAGCCTTCACAGGCCCTGAAGCAGTGCAGTCTGCACAGCAGCAATAAGAGGTTATGGTACTGCGAGAAAAAGAAAGGGTTTGAGCATGCCACACAAAGATAAGAAAAGTAAAGTCTTTTACTTCCACTAACTGATTTGTTTAGCTTTAAACAGGCTCCCACATAAGCTAAAAAGCACTTGTTCATTTCCTGAAATTCAATATTATGCTTCTAGTATAGCAGTTGGTGCTGTTATCAGAAAATGTCCTCTTTTTCACCACCACTTTTAATGCTAGAACAATGGAGAGATGACAGGAAATGATAGGGCTCTTCTACTGCTCTCTTCCAGGGGCCAGATCAAAACTCACTTTTAACATTCACAGGCTATTTTACAAAAGAAAAACTGAGAAAAAAACATCTTCTGCCATCCATATACTTGACTATCAATCTGAATAACAATAAGAATAAAAAAGCCAAAAAGTAAGAATAAAATAGCAATCTACCATTCATTCCATTTCTCTATAATCCTCCCATTCAGTGAGAAAAATGAGCCTTTCTTTGTCCTGCACATTATTCTTTGAAGCACGCTATAGTTAAAAAGTTTGGGGTCAGTACAACAAAGTTTTTTTTTTGTTTTTTTTTTGAAAGAAGTAAAGAAATTCATACTTTCATTCAGCAAGGACATATTGATCAAAAAAAGTGACAGTAAAGAAAACTGACAATGGTAGCAACTGCTTTCAACATGGATAATAATTACATGAAAGCTGTAAATTCAGCTTTGCCATCACAGAAATAAGTTACATTTAAAAAAATATTACAATAGAAAAGTGTTACTTTAAATTGTAATAATATTTCACAATAGTACAGTATTTTTGATTAAATAAATGCAGCCTTGGTGAGCATAAAATACTTTTTTCCCCAAAACAAAAAATCTTACAGTAGTGTACCTTGGAGCATTAAGCAAAAATCCATGTACATAAATTAAAATCTCTTAGCTTAGTGTTTACTTAAACGTAGAGTGCACGGGCTCCCTCACTGCAATAACAAAATCGTACTGAAAACACTGCTATGGACATAGTATTTTGCAATCCTACTGAGGTAGTGTGTTGGACTGCACCCACTTTA
>NW_015539876.1:602493-611848 GCF_001515605.1 Sinocyclocheilus anshuiensis
TGGCTTTCCATCAACATATTCTTATCACCACCCACCAGAAAGCTGCTCCACCTAGACCTGACCTGTCTGTAAGCACAGAGGGCCTACAACCACACATAGGGTAAAAATAACCTCACAGACAGTATGTACAGTCACCCGAGCCCCAAACACCTCACGCGCCAACCAGAAAACACACACACAAACCAAAACACATGAAGGGTAACACACACTGCGTGCGTGTCTGCCAGTGAAGGAGTAGGTAACCTGTGTGGTGACAGGGATGAATAACTGGGCTACATTTAGATGTGGCAAATCCATCTGCTATCCTACATTACAGCACTTTGCTGATGGGAAACTCGGCCAATGGAAACTGCTCAAAGGTTTGCACTTAGATGTCATGTGCTGAGAGGAGCATGTGAAGTTGGTGATGTTGCGTATGACTAGCAGAGCATGTGAGCGGAGCGGAGCGTGAGCGGAGCGGGGAGCGGAGTGGTAATATTTCCTTAAGCCGCTTCGCTCACATGCTCTGATGACTAGATGAAGGACGTCGCATGCTGAAGTTTAATACTTAAAGTTGCAATGAAAGAAAGTAGCAACAGATCTTTTCTTCCATATTTTGACATATGAAACAGATTATCGGGGGAAAAATGTATGGTGGGGGCATGGTTCTATGCATCGGTTGTTGATTGGATTTTGAGATGTAAGTGTTGAACTCATATGGAGGCAGATTAACGTGAGCTTGCAGAAAAGGGTTTAAGCGGACTAAGGGGCTGTTCACACATAATGAGTTTTTCAATTTCACTGTGCTACTTTGCATTGTTTTTCTACGCAAACACATGCTAGACGGACATGTTTGTTTGTTGCGCTCGCATCTTTTGTCTTTGTCGTGTGCATGACAACAATCTAGGTCCAAAAAAAAAAAAAGCTCACATTAAGATCTATAACAAATTTTTAGGAAATAGATAGGGTGAAATTTCAAGACCTTGACACCATGCATGAGCAATAGTAACAGTGATGCTTGCTTTAGCATTAACAACTAATGCTGAATCAAAGGACTCAAAATTATAGGCACAATCCAGACTGTAAAACTGCATGCAATGAAGTCTACACACTATAGATTATGCAACTATCCCATATTATATGCTAGGGATGGACTGTGTACTTGAATATTTGAAGGCGACAAATCATCCATGAAACTAATGATCGATGCATGATGGGACTGAATTCTAGAAACACTGCATTTTACTGAATTCTAACAGTAACAATTATACACAAGCGTGTCAAAAATGGGTCTAATTTTCAATTTTGCAATTGGTAATAGAAGTCATTTTCTCCAACACTGCACATATATACCTAAAACACAGGACATGTTCCTCCATTTTTTAAACAGCTAGATGGCAAGCAACTGATTAAATCACAAGATGTTGAAATGCATTTCAAAAAGTATTTTAAGATGTTTTCGTGCACATGGGAATCCTATGCAGAATAAGCTGATGACGTGTGAGTGGGATGACCATGCAAGATGACAGTCAGTGGATGCAGTAACCAGCATGTTGAGTTCCGCACTCTCTATTCGAACCCAGAGCGTGTCATTAAGTATCACCACCCACCTGGCTGCCTCCCCCAGTCCCACATCTCAATGATGGAGTGATGGAAAGACGAAGCCGCCTCCTCCTCTTCCTTCTTTTCCTTATCGTTTGTATCATCTTTCTTTTGGGTGCAATCAGCACAGTCCTCTGTGAAGTGGAGAAATTTTAGACATTTAGAAAACTAGAAATCATCATGAAAAGAATCCAACTTTACAAATATCTAGAAATCCACTAGGAATCAATGGTAACGTGGCTTTTTACCTGGATGGGCGGACTCTTCTCGATCAAAGACAATCTCTCCATCCTTCACCATCTCGTTCCACATCTCGTTCAGTCCTTCAGGAGAGAAGGCTCGCTGTACCAGAGAGGAGATATTATTATAGCTGTATAATCTTTACCTAACGTTTAACTAATATATATAAATATATATACACACACCCACACAACAACAACAACAACAACAACATCTTGTCTCATATACAAAAATGGCAGAGAAGGCAGATATCTTTTGGTGACTGACCATTAGCATCTGTAACATTTCTATTTCAGCCAACTAGTCAGCACATTAAAATGCCTCCAAAGGCTCACTGAGGACTTAGCGATAATTACTGAAATTCAGAGCCCAGACTCAAGTTTCAAATGTTAAAAATTAATTTAGACACCAGACTTCAAACTGTAAAAAGCAGAAAGACTTTCACAACCACTGAGTTGAGTGAGGCTAATAACAGCTACAGCACCTTGAGCAATACTCCAGACAAATGTCACAGAGACCCAAACACACAGATACACATAAACAGCATTTTGAGGTGTTGATTTCTTCAGCTTCACTTCACTACCAGGAAGCAGTACTAAATTCATCCAGTGTTTTGAAACTGAATCTGTTGAACAATTATTCACAGCACATTCATTTTCCCTTCAAAACAAGAGGATATTTTTGCAAAAAAGATGTCAATAATGATATAGTGGTTAAAGGCATAATGGGAAACCATAATTAACAGAGAATTGGGCAGTCTGGAGAGAAATAAAATTGCTGTGTCATCACTTTAATATAGCAATGTACCAACTGACAGGGCTTATTGTATAGTTTAAAGCATTAGCTGACAAAGAGATTTTTTTCATGGAAAAAAAAAATTGACATACTGTACCTGATTATCTATATAATCAAGTGAAACAAGATCAAAACTGAATCAAATCGCAAGATTGTGAATCGAAATCTAAACAAATCAAAATTTGTCCCAGCACTACTTACTGAAATTATAAATATACATATGTACATTTATATATATACATACATACATACATACATATATATATATATATTAGGGGTGTAACGGTACACGTAAAAGGTTGCAATAATGCAATTTAATAAATAAATATATGTGCTGTGTGTTTCAGAGTGAAGATGTTCTTTTATAAACAAACAGCAACTGATCTGGTGTTTTCAGGGTCTCAGAAATGCTTGGTTGGAAGTAAATTCTGCTCCTAAAGAACTCCATCCGTGCAAACACTGTGATTTAGGTCACTTATAATGTGCATTTGGGAATGCAACCTGCGCCAACCATCATCCCAGATTTGTAATGAGAAGCGTTTATAAACCGGATGTTGTTGACAAAAGAAAAGATTTAAAGGACTGTGGTTTTGTAATAAAAGCTTGATGGTGTAATGTTTCAAAATGAAGAAATTAAGACAGCATTAAACATTAGTATTGTAATTGTACAGTTGTATGGTTTAAATAATAAAGTTATTATCATTATTGTTGTTATTTTTCCCTTATTCAGTGAAAATTACAATAGCAATGTTTCCTCATTTGTTTAATATTTTTATTCAGAAATAATAATCACTAAAAATAATAACAGTGCGTGTGTTTATTTTTAACTGAAGAATCACAATTAGATTTTTTTCCACAAATCATGCAACCCTATTAATAACATCTCACGTCCCAATTTAGAAAAAAAGAACAAAACGATTCTGCTTCTGACATTAAAGTCACTGATCCATATGACCATACTAAAATGAGATATGCAAACATTCAAAACAAAACTGACAAGCAAACACATCCTGTTTTAAGTATTTCAGCCCTTGTTTTGTTAAATAAGTAACTAATCTTTATACTTCTCACAAAAAAAGGGACCCAGACAGCTTCTGGCAACCTCACAATAATCATAAAATCAGGCCGCATGACAAGTTTTCCTGTGAACACCAACGGAAGGCCAGAAAAATAAGAATAAAGAGACTTTAAAATAAAGAGTTTGCTTTAAGAGCTCTGACAGCAAGGCACATTGACTGAAATGCTGTTACCCCACTGCTAAGGGAACAGTGTTTAAAAATTCACACAATACAAGCTTTTCAACAGTTTAAGACCTTAAGCGATACTTTTAATATGCTACTGACCAGAAGAAATTATCTATCTATTGCCACTCAGCATCAGTACTCACCGAGAAACAAGATTCAAAAGATTCTCAGTGTCAAAAAAAACATTCCCGTTTCTGCTGAAGCTTAAGTACCACGCTGCTTGAGTCACTGAACACAGCTATATAGATGAAAATGTTGGCCAACAGTGCAACCAAATAGCTTTCGGATAAGGACTTCAATAAATCCCTGCCCACCCCCCTAAAAAACAATCAACACTCTATATTTAGCATTAAAGACGGTGACCGATGACCAAATTCATTCTAAAATTTACCTGCAAGTCTATCTTCAGCCATTTGTCATGGAAGCGCAGCTGGGCATCAAGGGAAAAAGATGGAGATGGCATCCTTCCCTCGGCTGTCCAGGCTTCCCTAAAGAGACACATTCATGGATCAAACGAGAAGTTAACACTGTGAAGCTCTGCCCAGCAAAACAAATCACATCATGCTATCTGCACCTCATTAATACATCTACCCCCCCAGTTAATATTGATTATTTGTATATGGATTTTTCAAAGGCGCAGTAATTCAGTGCAGCACAGTCTGTTGTTGATGATGCAATCTGACAGTTTCAGATAATTGGGAAACATCTTCATAGCCAAATTCATAAAAAAAAATTTAATTCCACATTCAGTATAATACTTAGTGTTTAAAATATATCTTAAACATCTAATGCATTGCAAAAACAATAAATTAGGTCCAGAAATAGTTCACCACACATCGGAAATCTCCTCTTCCCAAAATTCATATGAATTTCAAGATGTTTTTGAAGAATTTGTTTTCCATTAAATTAATTTCTGTACCAAGTCTTTTCAAGTCATATGATTATATCTGAGTGAGAAAACCACTGCAGTTTAAGTATTTCTTCATTGATAATCTTACACGGACACTCCAGTTAGCTGTTAACCAATCAAATTGAATCAATAAGTCAATGAACTCAAGAAACCCCAAGATTGAATCTGTGACTTGGATAAAGCAATTCTAGAAATATAAGTGCACAAATTTTATGTCCTTGATGAGGTTTGACATAGTTAGTCGCCACTCATTGTCACTGCTCAACACATTCTTCAAAATTTCCCCTTTGTCTTCCAGAAAGTCATATGGTTTTGGAATGACATAAGGATCTGTAAATATTGGCATATGTTTAATTTTTTGGGAGAACACTCCCTTTAACTTCAAGCATAAAACAGCCTTGAAATGTTAAAATGAGTCTTCCACGTCTTTCCACACTTCATAAAATTTATAAATTAGCAAATTCTAGCATACAAGCAATAATATATAAAAAATAACACTATTCAAAATGAGATTGTGGTACTGTGTTAAAGCATCCACACCTGATAGAACAGGAGAGCATCAGTGAAATAATTTATTAAAACAAACTGGGTGTTGGCTTGGTCATATTCTCCTATCCATGTCTAATCATCGGAGTCCAAATGTAGATGTGAGCAAAATATTGTTTGTTTGTTTTTAATCAACAGATGTTGCTGTAATGCTGCAGGGTGCTATCCGTGATCGGTGTGTTGTTGATTGAACTCAGGCTGTCAGCCGCTAGCAGCTAAAAGACAGGACGTTCCTAAATACTGACAGCGCTTTGACCTACTATTCTTGAACTCACCACAGCCTATTAATACCACAAAACAGCTATATTTTCCAGTCCTAGAAGTCATTACGGAATCAACGCATGTTTTACCTGTCTGGATGTCTTATTGAATCCTTGCTTCTTCGGTCCTACCACCAGCTTTACTGCACTTTAATGTCGGCCATGTCGTGTGTGGACTTGAAACTCAGATAATGCAAGAATACATATTTAAATATAATAATTACACTGTTTTTATTTGTGTTCAAACGCGTACAACTTAAAATAAAGAGTTAGATTACTCTTTATTAGATATTGTCTCTCTCTCTCTCTCTCTCTCTCTCTCTCTCTCTCTCTCTCTATATATATATATATATATATATATATTTTCTAATAATGTTTAAGGGAAATCATCTTCAGTTCTGACTGGTGACTGGTCACGATTTTTTTTTTAAAGTTTTTAATCATTTCATTTCCTTTTTTAATTACACTAGGTTCTTTTAAATGTTCATGATGTTTGAAAAATTAATTCTTAAATTCAATATAGTTTCACAATTAATATGAGCTCATAAAATAGCATGAGTAAAATTATAAAAGAATTAGGTAAATACTATTTTAAAAAGTTTAATTTTATGTATTTTTTAAAAATGTATTTTTAAGGGATTTGAAGATCTGCAAATAAGAGAGGACGGGGGTTTTTTTTTTTTTTTTTTGCATATATGTATAAAATAATTTATTATCCATAAATTTCACATTACCATCACCATAGTTTTAAAGTATATAAAAAAATAAAAAATAAACCGAAGGTGATCCCATAACTTTAGTGTAAATTAGCGTTAATAAAATAAATGTTCCAATGTCTATTTAATAAAAATTCTGTCTCTCTGCAGTAGAGGTCGCTCGTTTGTCAAGTAACTCCTGGGAATATACTTCCGGAATGTACTGAACATCGGTTCATATGTTTGTGTGCCTGCCTTTCTAGTCGAGTAACAAAGCCTACAACATAACAGGCCTATGAGGGCTTCATCAGCAGCAGTGAAATCAAAGAGTGATTTAAAAACTGACTTTGACCGTTCATAAAATCGCATACATTTATGGACGAGGCTTCATTCCCAGTAGTTGGTGTTGTGATTGCTGTCGTGTCCAGTTTTATCAATGGATCCACGTTTGTACTACAGAAGAAGGGGATACTGCGAGCCCGCAAATCAGGTATTTCACATCAAAGGACCATTATCCCCATATTCTGTCCCAAAGCAAAGTTACACTTCCTGTCCAGATGAAAAAAGTCCAGATTTAATATTTAAAGAATGATCTGCTGTATGTTGATACAGGTGGGACCTACCTGACTGACTGTGTGTGGTGGTGTGGTACACTTGCAAGTGAGTCTTTCCTCTACTACTACTACTACAAATAAATTGTTAGTAATGGTTGTTTAAAAGTGTGTATTGATGCCTTTTTTATAGTGATCGTTGGACAAATAGGAAATTTTCTGGCATACAATGTTGCCCCTGCAGTTGTGGTCACTCCCCTTGGAGCCGTTGGTGTCCTATTTGGGTGAATTTCTTTATTATATTATATTCAAGG
The DNA here is from genome assembly GCF_001515605.1 of Sinocyclocheilus anshuiensis. Taxonomy (NCBI): domain Eukaryota; kingdom Metazoa; phylum Chordata; class Actinopteri; order Cypriniformes; family Cyprinidae; genus Sinocyclocheilus; species Sinocyclocheilus anshuiensis. The sequence continues at coordinate 609,630 of NW_015539876.1, forward strand.
CATTCTACTCTAATTTAAATGCATTTGATGCAGTGGTCTGAGCAATTTCAAAGTAATTATTAAAGCAACAACAACATTTGACATTTGTTACATTAACATTAGCATATCAGGGCACCTTTACTGTGAAATGGAATGATTTATGTGATTTTGTTTATTCATCATTAATCAGGGCCGTTCTGGCATCCTGGCTTCTTCAGGAACATCTCAATCTCATAGGGAAACTTGGCTGCGCTTTGTGCTGTTGTGGTTCAGTTGTGCTCATCATTCACTCACCCAAGAGTGAAAATGTCACATCAAGAGCAGAACTAGAGGAGAGACTGATGGACCCAGGTATGAAAAACATGTCTGGTGGAGCCATAATTCATCTATTCTCAGTGGTAGCCCAGGGGTTAAACGGATGCGAAATCCAAAAGAAGATATTTTAAAGAATATTGTTATACCACACAGTTTCAAGTTCACATTGATTATTATTTTATGGACAAAAAATAAAATTACAGTCAATGGAAACCAAAACTGTTTTCCTACAAACATTATTTAAAATATCTTCTTTCGTGCTTTGCTGAAGAAAAAAAATCATACAGGTTTGGAATGATACAGGGGTGAGTAAATCATGATAAAATTATAGAAATTAGGACTGATAACACAACACTCACACAAAGGATACCTGACATAAATTAATTGCAAAGTTACAGAAATAAACCATTATTGTACTTTTGTGCAAATCACTTTTTTCAAAAGGGCCTATACTTACAAATAGTGTAATGTAGGTTGCTGTGAATAAGAGCATCTGCAACTCTTTTCTGATCTGTTTTTGTAGTTATCAAGTCAAGACACCTCTATTTGTATAGTGCTTTTTACAATACAGATCATGTCAAAGAAGTTTCACAATAATAAACAGGAAAAATAGCAGAATCAATTATGGAAACTCAACTATGGAGACAGTTCAGATTCTGCTGTAATGCAGCTCTAAATGACAACAGTGTCATTGATCAGATCAAGTCAGTTTAGTGTTGGTTCAGTTCAAACCAAAAACTATATAGCAGTAATGCTTTTGTATAGCAATGATCCTGAACAAAAGACGACACTTAACATTTAAAGCTCCATTTGTTTTGTCTGAAATCTCTTAGTGCTGCTTCATAATCATGTGTGGTGGAATATCCTTAACTCACTCTCAGACATTACCAAAAACAAACATTATCAAACATCGTTTCTGATCTTTCTATTCATGTTTCAGTGTTCCTGGTCTACATCTCAGTGGTGGTCCTATTACTGATCGTACTGATCGGGTGGCTTTCTCCAGCTCACGGAAAATCCAACATTATGGTGTACGTGGGCATTTGTTCTCTCCTTGGGAGTTTCACTGTGCCCAGCAGCAAAGGTCTGGGACTGGCTGCTCAGGAGGCCTTCAGTGGAACACCTACAAGTGATAGCAGAGCACTTTTCCTCTTCCTGGGGTTGCTGGGAATTCTTGTAGTCAGTATTCTGATCCAGTTCACCTTTATTAACAAAGCCTTGGAGAGCTTCAGCTCTAACATGTTTGAGGCCATTTACTATGTGACGTTCACCTCCTGTGTCATTCTGGCCTCTGCTATTCTCTTCAGGGAATGGACAGCACTTGGCATTGTGGACTGTTTTGGTATCCTGTGTGGTTTCATCACAGTATCTGTGGGTGTTGCCTTATTGCGCATCTCTCAGGAATCAAAATTTTCTTGGAGCCAAACCAAAGCTAAAAAGGACTAACACATGAGTGTGTATTTTTTATCAATAACTGACAGGGTTTCACAAACATTGATTGGATATTATGTATTGATAGTAATTAACCATTGCAGAGCCAAATAAGGGAGAGGTCCTATAACATTTTATATACTATTAATGTATAAATGTAAATGGAATAAAGTAGTTAGTTAATTGCTTACTATAATTTATATTAACCTTTGTTTTGTGTGTGTGTGTGTGTGTGTGTGTGCAGTCAGCCATGGATAAATCAGTCACTCCAATATAAATTTTTTTTTAATTTATATCTTGAATTTTTGCTAACATAATTAGGTTATCTTGGTTTTAATGCCCACATTTAAAAACATAACATTTGTTGAAAAAAATATTAACTTAACCAGGTGAATATAAAATACAAATATGAATGATTTCCATGTTTATATAAAAATAAACTGTCAGGATTTCCGTCTGGAGTAACTATGGTGACAGTTTTGGTCAGACTACCA
>NW_015539876.1:611990-617226 GCF_001515605.1 Sinocyclocheilus anshuiensis
CATATATATATATATATATACATATATATATTAACCAGGTAAATAAAAAATGTAATATTAATGTTTTTCATGTTATATAAAAAAACACTGGCAGGATTTCCGTCTGGAATAACTATGGTGACAGTTTTGGTCAGTCTGCCATCAATTATTTAATGTAATTGAAAGCATGGCAAGATAACGGCCAGCAGGGGCTGGTTTTTTATCTTTCCACACAACGGTTGGCTTTCTATTCGATGGACTTTCCTACTGTATCCTGATCCCGTCCCACCAAAGAACGGAAAACATTTTAATCCCAGAGTAAGTTGTGCGTTGTTTTATATATTCCATTAGGGGCATTTTTGTTGTATTTACAGTTTACCCCTTTAATATCTTTAAAGCAACGTTTTATTTTAATAGATTTTATCGTTTAATACACGATGTGAATGTTTGCCGGATGAAAACAGACCCGAAAGAGTTTATTGTGTGGTTTGTACAATCAGTCGGAAGTTTCCCCTATATTTCCATATATGTTAATAACATATTTCACGTTTGGTTATAATTTACAACATTTGTATAGTTGTTTTGATTAGCTGTAGAATATATGTTGTTTTAGTGTCAAGAGTGAATCTCTGGTTACTGCACCTGAGTCGACGTTTACCTATGTACATCTACGTCACTAGCTCAACATTAAGCACTTTTACACTTTGATATTAGGTGAGGAGGGGGCCTTTTCAGATTTATTATAACTAACCCAAACTTTCATACTGATGATCAAAACGCACTTTGCATTTGGTTACAATGTTTAAACACATGAAAGGAAGACTTTAACAAGACGTAAGACGACAAAAGACCAATCAAAAGAGATTCCGCGCGTGCGCGCCCGCTTCCGCTTTCATTGTACTGATTCTGACTCCTTTCGGCTCTTTTGAACAATTCAGTGATTCTTTGACGTCATGACGTAATTACGGCATCATGTCCCTGGCAACCGGCGTAGCGTATGATTCAGCTCATTTAAGCAATTTTGAACCTAAATTTAATTTGTATTTACATGAAACATTATGTAATATTCATTTTGTTAAAAAGTAGATAAAAGTTGTTGTTGTGTTGATAAAAGTGTTGATAAAATCACAAAACAAAGTTAATATTTCAAACATATTTCCAGGTCGTTTTATTGATTTATTTGTAACATTCTAACGTTACCCCATCAGTCAAATCCTCAATTCACTTCAAATGCTCTTACTTAACTCTGATCATTACAAGGTGGACAGGTCCGAATGAGTTCTCGGTTCAATGAATCGGTGGCTAGAGAATCGCTCGGACCGATTCAGTCCAATTGAATGAGTATTTTACAGGTATTTTATAATTCATCTTTTACTGTTCCTTGCCAAATTTCACATCCATCGTAGTAAAGTAAGTCATCAAACGCCTCTTTTCATTCTCATTGTCTTTGAAAAATACATTGAGCAATATATCCTTGATATTTCATCTTCTAACTCCAAAACTCTTAAGATGGTAAACATGTGATGCGTTTTTAATTTATTTTGTTAAAGGATCCAGTATATTTTTGTCGATATGTGTATATTTTTACATTGGCAGTAAAAAAAAAAGGAAGAATTGTTCAGACTGTTTGGTGAACCGATTGATTCATTAAAAATATTCAACTCAATAAAACGATTCTCTCACGAATCGGACATCGCTACAGTGAGTGTAGGTGGACGTACGTACATGGATGGGTTCGCGTCAACATCGCGTCTGAATCTCATGGTCGCGAGAAAATGTTAAAGTTAGAACCGTGAAATCTCAGCGACTGGACACGATGTCGAGCTGATCACAGCAACACAACTAGGTACGTTATTGTGAATGACTTCATAACCTCCGTTAGCCACGCGTGTGTTTTGCTGTGAATTATGGAGCTAATTGGCTATGCTATCCGGCTGGGTTTGGCTGTATGAATAAGGTAATCGTCATCATGTCAAGAAGATCTCGCCTAATGTCGCGACAACCAAACACTGACTCTTATAAGATAACTTGTTTATACTTGAGTAAAATGGACATGGGATGTTGTACGAGTCAGCAAGCGCTCTTAATTGTACTGTAAAGTTTGCTGGATCAACTGTATGCTCGTGTATGGTTTCTTAAAGTGCTAGTTCACCCAAAATAATAATTCTGTCATTATTCACTCACCCTTATGTTGATCCAAACCTAAATGCTTAACATCCGTGAACACATACATAGAGAGGCACAATGACAATCTCAGTCACCATTCACTTTCGTTGTATGGAATAGACGAAAGTCATGGAGGTTTTGAACAAAGTGAGCCTTTGTCACTAGGTTGAACCCTATTGATATATGCTGATATATTTTCCTCATGTCATCATATGTAACTAATAGGACTTCGAGCAGTAGTGGTTTATGGTGTCATTTCCTGTACTGCTTATGATGTCACTTATTGTGCATTACACACACACTATCATTCTTCATTCTCCCTCTGAGCAGTGTGTGTGTGTGTTGTCATGAATGTAACCTCAGATCTTTTGAGCTGCAATGTGTGTAGTGTTTCTTATAAAAATGGTATGATAATTGTATTTTTTTTTCCCCAACTAGGAACTCACTGGAACTTAATTCCAACATTATGATTTGTATTTTTCTTTCTTGCCAGGTTTTGCAGTTGGCCAAGACTGTTCCTCTGAACTGAATCTTTGGTGTGTGTATGCCAATGTGACGAGAGGAAACTCTACCGACAGCACTATGGGTCAAGACAGAGGAAAGTACGATTTCTATATAGGCCTCGCTTTGGCTATAAGTTCCAGTATATTTATTGGCGGTAGTTTCATCTTAAAGAAGAAAGGACTCCTTCGACTGGCCAGAAAGGGCTCTATGCGGGCAGGTATGTTTCTTTTTGTAAGCTTTTGGTCTAGTGGTGTCAGAAAAACATATTTTCTGACCACTCTGTCAGAGAGGTTTAACTGGTATGGGTGGGAAAATGATTGAGATGTTTTATTCAGACACACCTGTTCTGTAGCCATCATTGTTTAAACTCAAAGGTGCAGCACTGTACAGATTACTTGCTGCACACTTTTTATGAATCATTAACTCTGTTACCATGTCATTGACTTCACCATACTGAGATATTTAACTCTGTATAGACTCGTGTCATTTATTAAAGACAAGAAAAATAAGTTTTACTGTTAAAAAAGAAATCTATAACTAATTGCTTTTCGCTTTTATAAAGTGAGAAGTCTCTGTTTTATTCATTCCAGTTTTGTAATAGCATTATTTGATTGTCAAACAACAAACATAAGCAATACAACTCTTTTTAAGCATTTTTGACACATTTAAATCTTTCAATTTGATTTCACTTATTTTGCTTAAAAGTGTTTAAAAATGAAAATAAAACAATGTGTTATAGTTGGCTTTCAAATTAAAACATAATTTGTCATGGATATATAGAAAATGGCCCATCATGGAATACATATTTAGTGCATAGAGTAGTAGAAGTTATGTGTAATGCTATTTTGTTTTCATGTAAAAATGAAACAGGCATGATTATAGTGTTTAATTTTCTTTCAGTTAATGTTTGATATTTACATATAAATAGGTTTTTTAATAACCCCTTTTTTTATTTTAATAAATATTTCAGTTGTTTTTTAGTTGATTTTGTTTTAAACTTACACTACCATTCATAAGTTTGGCATCATTTTTTAAAAGATATTAATACTTTTATTCAGTAAGGATGCATTAAATTTATTAAAATTGACAGTGAAGACTTTTAATGTTACAAAATATTACTATTTCAAATAAGTGCTGTTATTTTCAACTTAATTCTTGCAACAATCCTGAAAAAAGTATGTTTTTCAACATTGATAATAATGATAAATGTGTCTTGAGCAGCAAATCGGCGTATTGGAATGATTTCTGAAGGATCATGTGACACTGAAGATGCTGAAAATTCAGTTTTGCCATCAGGGAATAAATGACATTTTAAAATATATTAAAATAGGAAACAGTTATTTTTAATTGTACTAATGTTTCACAGTATTACCGTTTTACTGTATTTTTGATCAAGTAATTTCAGCCTTGGTGAGCGTAAGAGACTGTCAAAAACATTACAAAATCATATTGACCACAAACTTTTGATATTATGAAATTGGTATTTCATAATGCGGCCTGTAGAGCTTAAGGAAATACTGATCCTCTGTTTAGCACTGATGCAAAGTTCAGTGTTGCCAAACTTGTTTTGTCATTTACCTTTAACCTTGTTGTAGCAATTTAGTTATTTAACTGTTAACATTTACAATAATTTCTGAGGGATTATAATGTTTGTACCAAGTAGTTTTTCAATGGCTGATGCCAATGTTGACATCCAGAGAGCAGGGTGGCCAATACATGATAGGCAGTGCAATTTAATTATTGCAAAAATGTCATACACAATATTGCTGACAGTAAATATATTGTTGAATAATGTTGAAACATTAATCATTACACTTTCCAGGCCAAGGAGGTCATGCATACTTAAAAGAATGGCTTTGGTGGGCTGGCCTGTTATCAAGTGAGTGACATAGATTAAACAACTACGTTTCATCTCTAAGACAAACTCGAAGCAGCTGTTCACGTACAATATATATTTATCATGTTTGTGGCTCAGCTTCTTGGAAGTAACAACTTTAATTCTTTCTGCTTTGACAGTGGGCGCCGGCGAAGGTGCCAATTTCGCTGCATACGCCTTCGCTCCTGCCACCCTCGTCACTCCTCTTGGGGCTCTCAGTGTGCTAGTCAGGTCTGTACACCTTTGGTGAATTTCTCAGAATTATAAAAACCTGTTTATTGTTAAAGGGTTAGTTCACCCAAAAATGAAAATTCTGTCATTAATTACTCACCCTCGTGTTGTTCCAAACCCGTAAGACCTTCGTTCATCTTCGGAACACAATTTAAGATATTTTTGATTAAATCTGAGGGCTCTCTGACCCTCCCATAGACAGCAAGGTAACTACCACGTTCAGGGTCCAGAAAAGTACCAAGATGATCGACAAATTTGGACACGCGTTCACGACAGTACCATGACGCGAGCGTATGGCAGCGTCGGCGCTGACCCAGATCTGGCGTGATGACGTCATTACACCGGATCTGGGTCAGCACCGCCACACGCTCGCGTCATGGTACTGTCATGAACGCGCATCCAAAGTGAACGTGGTAGTTACCTTGCTGTCTATGGGAGGGTCAGAGAGCCCTCATATTTAATCAAAAATATCTTAAATTT
>NW_015539876.1:619734-620417 GCF_001515605.1 Sinocyclocheilus anshuiensis
CTTACGGGTTTCGAACAACACGAGGGTGAGTAATTAATGACAGAATTTTCATTTTTGTGTGAACTAACCCTTTAATGTGCAAATCAATTTTAATGATACAGCAGGTGGATAGTATTATAGAAATGCAGCTTTGCTTGGGAGGATGTTACTCTCTTGGACTCAGAACTATAGTGATTCATATTGATCGTGAGCTATTTTCAACATTTACAGGGGCTAGTCTGTGATTTTATTGCTGCCCGAATCCAGAATGTCTGTGTTTTTCTCCCACCACCCCTGTGAATATCCCCGGCGGAATTACCTACTGTGTTTTCTTTTTTTTGACAAAAACCAAGGTCAAATCCACATTTCTGAGTTTACAAGAAGAAAAAATTAACCATTTAAATCCTTTTTGACCACTGTCGAACACCGTACTGTAACTGTTGTACTTCGCTGTAATTTGCAGGCATATTTATTACTGAATTGCTGGTATTTACAAGAACAATATTTCATAGCCGCTCCACCACAGCGAGTGGGAGCTGTTAAGGACAAAAAGAAGAAGAAAAGCACGTATACATTTGAAATGAGTCAGCAACAGATAGGCAATAAAATGTATTATATACAATTATATACATAATTATACTATGGGGCCGTTGAATGCTTGAATCTGATTGGCTGACGGACGTTCTGAGGTGTGCAATTATTTT
>NW_015539876.1:621035-630333 GCF_001515605.1 Sinocyclocheilus anshuiensis
CTCTCTCTCTCTCTCTCTCTTTTTCTCTTTGTGTCTCTGTCTCTCTCGCTCTCTTTCTAATAACTTCATTAATAACTGCATTAGAATGCTATCAACGGCTCAAGCCTCCATTACCAGCTTTAAAATGACGTTTTGGAACTAGCAAAAGAGGCGTTGGATGAGATGCGGAAGAAATAATCTACTCACAATAGTGATTTAAGTACAAAAACCGGACGAATCCCTTTAAATATATCATCTGATCGATGTCTTGAGGTGTGGTAACCGTAGTATAAGCGGAATAATTGACTAATGCTTTGCGTCGTGGCCCAATTATTACCTATATTACATATAATTACATACCACTATAGCGCGTCTAATTTCCCATTTTTAAACAGGAGATTTAAATAATCAAATAATAAACAGGATATTATAAAATATGCTTGGAATAATAAGAATAAATTCATATGACATTTTATTTACAGCAGACAATCATGTGACTGGCCCGGGTTCATAGGATCACAGAACTCACTTCTTCACTGTGAATGCATAGCCATCCGAATCCATGAGTTTTATCACGCCATGTACATTTATTTTTTACAGACGTCCACATGAGAAAGAATCACCGTCCGAATAGAGTTATAGTTGTGGTTTCCTTTTTTGTTGTTTTTAAACCAAGTACGACCTTAATCTTAGTAGTTGTATGCATGAACTTTACAAAGTGTTGCATTTTGTAATGCTCAATGCCAAAGTGTTAAAGGTATTAACTTCTCAAAAGGACAAAAACAAGCTACAACATCATTCACAAAGTCTCGGCTAACCTACTGTATTCATAACAAACTTCTAAAGGGGCCTCAAGACGACTCCATGATTTAAGACCAAACCAACATTAAAATATCTATATATTTCTATTACTTAAGGGTGAGTAAATAAAGTCAGAATGTTCATTTTTGGGTGAACTATCCCTTGATAGTTGGTTAAGTTTAATGCGTGCCTGGTTTTGCAGTGCGGTACTGTCCTCGTACTTCCTGACAGAGAGGCTGAACCTGCATGGGAAGCTTGGCTGTCTGCTCAGTATCCTGGGCTCCACTACCATGGTGATACATGCACCTCAAGAGGAGGAGATCGACAGCCTGGAAGACATGGCCAAAAAACTGGTTGATCCAGGTAAACCACGACATGTAAAGACAATGAAGGCTCTCCTGGAATGTGAATAACTTGTTTTTGCTCAGCAGTGTTGCGGAGTAATTCGACTATTGTAATATCAATATGCATTATTGTGGTCTTGATAAGACTACACGGGTTGCAGGTACACAACCATTCAAAAGTGTGAGGTCAGTAAGAATTTTTGGTTACACTTGATTTTAAGTTGTCCTTGTTATACATTTAAGAACTGAGTAATATAAATTAACAACATTCACCTACTATAGTGTTAGGATTAGGGTTAGCTGCATGCAGTTGTGCATAATTTGTTGTTATTACTACAGTAAATGCATGTGACGTGTAACAAGAACACTAAAATATTTTCTTCCAATTTTTTTTTTTAACCATTTAAAAAGAAAGAAGTCTCATGCTCGCATATTTATATGAACAAAAATACATTAACCACATAAACACATTTTTAAATATTATTACAATTTAAAGTACATTTTAAATGTACATTTATTCTATATTTATTTTAAATGTAAATACATTGTATTTCATATATTTTAAATGTAGTTTATTCCTGTTATGACAAGGCTGAATTTTCAGCAGCCATTACTCCAGTCTTCAGTGTCACATGATCCTTCAGAAATCATTCAAATATGCTGATTTGGTTCTCAAGGCACTTTTATTATTATTATCAATGTTGAAAAAAGTTGTGCTACTTAATGTTTTTGTGAAAATGGACATCAGTTTTTTTCAGGATTCTTTGATGCATAAAGAACAGCATTTAATTTAAAGTTTCTGTTTTTGTAACAATGTAAGTCACTTTTGATCAATTGAATGCATCCTTGCAGAATGTATGTATTCATTTCTTCTTTTACTGACCACACATTTTGAACAGTTGTGTACATAAATATTTATATTGATACTAAAACAATGTTTAAGGAATTTTTTTTAAAATGCCAATTAAAACAGCCTCCTTTATATAACTAATCATATTTGTTATCTTTTCTCCCATCTGTCTCCAGGCTTCGTGGTCTTCGCGACAGCTGTCATCATCATAGCTCTCATCTTCATCTTCGTAGTGGGCCCACGCCACGGGCAGACCAACATCCTGGTCTACATCACCATCTGCTCTGTGATCGGTTCTCTGTCTGTCTCCTGCGTGAAGGGATTGGGCATTACCATTAAGGAGGCCATCTCTGGGAAGCCAGTGTTGCGAAACCCTTTGGCCTGGCTGCTGCTGCTGAGCCTGATAGCTTGTGTTAGCACACAGATCAACTACCTGAACAAAGCACTGGACATCTTTAACACATCCCTGGTGACACCCATCTACTACGTGTTCTTCACCACCTCAGTGCTCTCCTGCTCTGCCATATTGTTCAAAGAATGGGAACACATGGGCACCGATGACATCATTGGCACACTGAGCGGCTTCGTTACGATTATCGTGGGCATCTTCCTGCTGCACGCCTTTAAGGACGTTAGCATTAGCTTGGCGACACTGGCTGTGTCCATCAGGAAGGACGAGAAGAATGGCCCTGTATTAAACAGCATGGCAGCTAACAACCACTCCAGTTACGAGCTGCTACATACAGAGGACTTTGACGACAGAGAGTCAGGGTTGCCTTTCGACAGCGTCTCCAGAAGAAACGGCACTATGACAGTCTCTTAGGTTCAGTGAGGAACCAGTATGCAGCAGTCCGTCTATGAAATTGTTTTGGCTGCTCTATGGACATTTAGCATTTTTCTTTCCTTTTCAGATAGGAGATCAAACCTAAGACAATCAACTCTCAATGCAAAAAAAAAAAATACAAAAAAGATGGACCAATCGATTGTACTAACGGTTTCGTTTAGCTCATTTTTGTTCTATTTTGTTTGTTTCAAACTAGACTACATGGTAAGCTTAATATCATTCCTCATGTAGCACTATAAATACACAACTGTACATTTTAAGAGACTTTTGTTATATTTTATGTACACATCTGTATTTACATGCACTGAGTTTCTTTCTACAAAATCGGTAGTTGCTTTGACTTTGTATTAAAGACATCCAAGTGAAATGATGAGAAGACCTTCTCAGTTCATCAGCAGTGTTGTGATTATTAATACAAATCCAAATATTCAAACGTTTCATATATTAACTAAAATATGGATCTACATTTAACAATGTGAAAATTTGAGCGCCTGAACAAATATACTTTTACACTATTGCAATCATGGATCGCGGAAGCGGTTACTTTTGAGGTCCGGTACAAATATGACATACAAAAATATAGGCTATAGGCACATATGTATGCATATGTATTAATCATTAAAAGATCGCGATCTTATTCCTAAATGACGATGATTCCGCTATGACTGTTCTACCTTTGAAATTACAATCGCATCGGAACATTTAAACATGCTTTCGCGCAGCCGCTGATCTAGAGAGCAGTGCTCATCATGTAAGCTTTATGTTTGAAACAGCTGTACAAACAGTCTACACAGTAGGCTACATTTCTGTGTTGCAAACATTAAATCATAACGAAATTAGGCCAAAAGCATAGATAGTCCGGATAGATTCTGCCAACACGATCAGAGCGTGTTCACGACAGACACATTTTGACTAAGTTAGCACTTTACATTAGCGTCATTTTGTGCGGATGCAAGATGTAATAATGCATTTATGTTGTCTGTGTATCTGATTAATCTAATATGGATAGGATACGTTTGGCTGAGTTAATTAACCCGCCAGCAAAGCGCTTTAATTGACCGCTGTTCATTCATTGTTCAGCTTCATCACCTGAAACTAGATTTTAATCGTTTAAATACGTTGTTAATATCTTGCGGTGTTCATTTTTCTCGTCATTGTTTAGTATGTTTTAATTAAAATCGTTTAATTATCGTCAGGATGCACCACTGATCTATATAATGTGGGATGCACTCGTCCCTCATCAATCAAGTACACGTAACTTCAGTAAGATTGTTGAAAAGATTAACACTGCACAGTAACCGTTAGATTATAAATCGCATCGTCCAAACATCTTCAACCCTGCTCCTGGAGACCCACTGTTCGGCAAAATATATTTCCAACCTGCTTCAGCATCTTCAAAGATGATTTTCAAGCAGTCCTGAAGATCTTGATTAGCTGGTTCAGGTGGGTTTGATTAAAGATGGAATTAAACTCTTAAGGAGACCCGCTGAATTTTTTCCCGCCATTTTTATTTTGTGTGAACTAGTCCTTTAACCCATTTGATCTGGTGGATAAAAGAACCCAGGAAACCAGGGTTTGGTACATATTTATTGAATTAAAATATGATTACATAATTCAAATACAAAAAGGCACGTTTATTGAGAGTAAGAACTTGGTTATGCTTAAAGTTTTATTCAGGATAACAGAAGGAAAAATATCTTGCATATAATCATTCCAAAACACCACACAGAAATATACCGCTGGTCTCTCACCACAGCAAAAGCTTAAATAATCAGTTGATAACACCCACTTGGCCATTTTTCGACCCTTTCCCACTGCTTTCCCCAAGTATAAAACATGAAAAACGAGTAGTGCTGTGCTATCATTAACATATAAAAGATAATAGTCATTTATCTATAATAAGGCACGAGTGTGTGTACAAAATAAAATCAACCTGACATACACTAAGTAAAATGGCCGTGTTTGTCTACATTTTAAAACATATTTTGGCCTAATTTGGCCCAAAGCCTGAGACAAAAGCAATAATGGTACAACTGATCGGTGCTTATAATCACAAGGCAACTTACTGGCTCTGTGAACACTACAGGCTGGTGTAAGAAAGGCGTCTCTAAGTAGAATGTGACAGTGAAACTGGTCCTAAACATGAGGCTAAACTTGTTGCTAAATATGTTCCCCTCTACCATCTCTTCCACTTCTAATTGGAGCAAATGTACGTCAATCTCAGTTACTGGCCAAGGACTGATGGATCGGAGGCTGGAAGCAACGGACATGTTCTACTGGCATGTTCTCTCCATCCCCAGACTTCAGGTACTTGTTCAAAATGGCGAAGATTTCATCATTCAGAACCTGGAACTTGCGAATTCGTTCAACCATTTTCTTTAGAGGCTAAAGTGTGAGGGGAAAAAAAGATTGTTTAGTTGATGTCTTGACTGCAGAAGTTAAATAAAATATACATCAAACTCATTAAGGAAAAACTCACCACACTCTTGATGATCTCATCTTTGCCGTCATGTTTCTGCACCTTAAGGAGATGGTAGCTGAAGTCCAGGATATCAAAGCGTCTGTGCTGTCCAAGCAATGTGATAATCATGCAACCAGCCCAGTGTAGACCATCTCCAAAACATTGCCTAGAAGAAGATCAATATGCTTTAAAAAGCACAAATATCCTAATCTTACTGTAAACAGCCATTCTACATGACAAGAAAAACAGGTGATCAGTTTGCACTCACTCAACAGTGAACTCGTGTGCTCCCACCGGGATGCAGTACACAAACTGCATGGCACTCCACAACCTGTGGAACTCCACGCATTCGTCCACGTGCATCACGCCATTGCTGGGCAACGGGCCGCGCCAGATTGGGTCGTCCAGATAACCGCGGATGCGAGTCAAAATGACCTCGAATATGGAGAGACCGCAGCACAGGCGCTCTTTAGTCAGCAGGTCACCCTCACGGGCGATGGCAATTTGCTGATGAGAGATTGTACAGGGTATTGATTAAAATCGGACCAGTACGGCTCACTCAAGTCTGCATTCAACAGTGATTACGGTATTTATTTTGTCAAAACTGATGATTTGTCCTTCAAAGCATATTTACCATTATTTATACAATTTGAACAGTAGGTCAGCACACTTAAGTGCTATTGTGACAATTCTGACAAAGAATCATAAAGATGGCATAAAACGTCCATGCTGAGATGCCATAATTTTGACTTTTTTGTCTCACAATTGACTCAATTATGAAGTATCTCAATGTCGACATTGTCAATTATGGCATGCCTAATTCTGACTTATAATTATGACATGAAAAGTTGGAATTGTGAGTCGTGATCGACTTTTTATCTCATAATTTAAACTTTTTCTCTCAAAAGAGCATGATTTACCAAAGCACGTGTGGATACTGATGCCAATTAATGTAACAAAAAGTAACAGAAAATAGCTGAGTTACCAGGATGAAGTAATACACATATCTTCAAGTACATTTTAGAAATCACCATTTTTATTTGAAAATAATCAAATTGCCCATTACCACCGACACAACTCAAACTAAACATGAATGTGGAAGTCTCAGGGATGAGATCAAACCAGCAGTTAGGTGTGTAATCGGAGATGCTAATGACAATAACAACAACAACAAGTAGTTGTGTGTACTGGAGGCAGTAAAGCAACAGAGCACGACTAAAGCGGCTGTCAGTATTTCACCCACCTGAGGGGTTCCCAGACGCTCAATTAGAGGCACCAAATGCAGTGCAGTGTATTTGGCCTCCAAACGCTTCATCTTTGCATCCAGACGCTCACCTTCTGCTCAAATGTGGGTTGTAAAAGGATTATTGGATATGTATGAGGAACTGCTCAAATAAAGCATGCTAAAAATACTGCATATCCTCTGCAGACATACATAAACATGAGCTTACCTTTAACGTGAACTCTTGGCAAGATGTTCTGGAATGGTGCTGCATGCAACAAGTCACACACCTCCTCTTGAGACTGCAGGAAAGGATAAGAACTCATTTCACAAACTGAAACAATTTATGTGGGCAAAAAAAAAGAAGTATAGAACGATGGTTCAAATCGTGAGTTAAATCTGAGGCAAGCAGACATTGCTGCTTTTGCCATGTTAGCTTTTGTCATATGTATAGAACATGGCTTTTTATGTTCTATAGATTGTTTTTCTGACAGATGTCTCTAAAAACAAAGAAAAGATACTTTAAAGGAATCTTAGGTGAGCCTGCGGAAGGAATAACCATTAGTAAACAATTGATACAGCAAGAGAGATTAATATTAGGTTTAAATAATATTATACATTGAGATAAATATTACATATGTATTTTAATATTAATATTATATATATTTAGATAAATATAATATATTTATTTTATTTAGCAGTTTAGCTAAATATCTTCTTGTCAAACTACCTCTTGCAGAAACCGGCATGATTTATTCATACTGTGGCACATACTGAAAAAAAATAAATAAAAAATTGGATTTCTTTTGTAGCACAGGAGGGTGATGTGGCATAGCAGGTGACAACAAAAAAAACAGAAATGGAAGACAGCATCTCCCTGGGTAAGACAGCATCTCCCTGGGTAACTTTCATAATTGTGACTAATGGTTGGCAATTAAACAGGAGTTTATCACATCTGTGAAGAGTCTCTTGAGTGTCTGGATGAATGTCATATTCTCAACCATGCTGCAGTGATGTTCCATCCATTATGCAGTGAAACCCTAAGCAACGTCTTGTTTTGTTTTAATGTTTTAAATTATGAATTGTTTAATTCTTGATAATGAACTCAATTAATTGAACTGATAATAAATTATTAATAAATTCTTGAAATATATCTAGGTGTTAAATTGGGATTTAAGGGGGGGGGGGCATATACAGTGCTGCTTGAAAGTTTGTGAACCCTTTTGAACTTTCAAGCGACACTGTATTACATATATTTGTTAAAAAAAACAATGAAATTTAATATACAAATAGAGGAATAATTATACAACTCACTAAAGTATCACTGTATGGCGTGTGTTAGTTTGCTGGTATTTTTTTTTCTTTTCAATACGAACAGTCCTGGTTTCAAAAGCGCAGTCTGTAAAAGAACTGCAAAAAAAAAGCTAGGTGGTTACAAAATGTGTCTGAAGTCTAGCTGATGTCAGTCTTTAGACTCAGCCACTCTGACTGTTATTTACTGCGAGTAGCAAGCTTTGCTTTGGATTTATTTGTGCCCTAAAGTGGATAAACTCATTAACAAATTACAAATTAAACTAAACACATTAAGAGCTGTGGAACAGACAATGAAAGTTGGCCAAACAATTGAATGGCCTGTCTTTGGGGGGACAAACATTTCTTAGAATTTATGATAATATAAAAAGGTGTCAAAGTATGTGATCATTCATCACGTTTGATTGAAGTTATTTGTTACCATTCAGACTTTAAAAACAACAGAAAATGAGAAGCAAAGAAGACCGCATTGTTAGTGCCAACTGCCAAGTAACAGAAACTACAGCTCTATACAGAAAAAAATGCACATAATAGTTTCAGGGGCTGGTTCAAAAAATAAATAAATAAATAAACATTTTTTGCAGCTGATCTGCATCTTAGAAGGGTTGAAATCTGACACGGAGAAACTGACAGTGCTGACACATGCAACACAACTGCAGATGTGTTCCCATGACAACAGTGTGTCAGAGTCAGACATCCTAAACACTGAGCAGACTAGATAATGGAAGTCACCTGTGCTGTGCGCACTATACAAAATGTATATTCACATTATATACATATGTAAAATTCATGTATACGGTGGGTACGGAAAGTATTCAGACCCCCTTAAATTTTTCACTCTTTGTTATATTGCAGCCATTGGATGTGTGTGCAGTGTTGGGCAAGTTACTCTGAAAATGTAATCAAATTACTGATTACTGATTACTCCTTTTAAAAGTAATCACGTTACTGTTCTGATTACTTTATTTCAAAAGTAATCAGTAATTAGTTACATTACTAGTTATGTTAGTTTTTCTCCATGAAATTTATGAAATCCCAGCATACACGCTCCCAATAAATATTTGTTATTAAAGCATCAACATTCACAGAACACTGTTATTTTTAACTAAAGCAAGCGGCTGCTGTTGTTTTCGATATTTTATGTTTAGATATTTCTATTTTGCGGGAGTCCCATGAATCACTTTATTCTCCCGCATCCCGCACACACACGAGTCTCTACCAGCACTCGCCCATCTTGTCCCGCGCCACGCTCTGTTGCGTCGGGTCTCGCGGGAGCAGGTCTCTAATCAACTGGCACTTGACTCGACAGTGCGTGTGCTACATCCTTTTTACAATCTCTAGTTTATAAAACACTGCATTCTGTCAGCAATGTAACGTGGCAGTAACATATAGAGACCTCGGCTTGAAACTATACTCTAATTACTATTTTGAAAATTATAACACGTTAAATTACTCCGTTACTAAAAAAGTAATCAAATTACAGTAA
>NW_015539876.1:630376-644535 GCF_001515605.1 Sinocyclocheilus anshuiensis
TATATATCTGTCATGTCATGGAGTCGTGAATAATTCATAAAAAGTTTAAACACGAATAGATTCATTCATGATTGAAGACTTTAGTGTAGTTATGCATCTTGTGTGTCACTTGTCACAGCACAAAAAAAGAGAATATGAAAGGTGCCAAGTTAATTAGTAAAACCTTAACTCACTACCACATTCTTCACTCTAAGAAAAATATTTCAAAACCGCATTATTAATCTACTGAAGATGATCTGTTTGGTGATGGCATTGACCCTCTGCTTAGTTTAAGTACTGAAAGTGGTAATAAAAAGATTGGATATTCTTACATGAGCTGGAATTTCTTCTTTAAAGAAAAGATTATAGCAGGTGGCAACAGTAGCTAAGGTTTAGTGATGCAGTGAGAACAACTTTCTGCAGTATAGTGTGAATGCTCAGTGGTCATACCAAGCTCTGTTCACTCAGAAGGCAGAAGAGCAAAGCATTTCCAACTTCCCTCAGGCTCTGGAAGCACACGGTCTTCAGCTCAGCATACTCCACAATGTCCTTCAACTGGTGGTGGAAGAATGTGTGTGTGTAAATATGTGTGTGTGTGTGTGTGTGTATATGTAATTAATTTAATCTAATTATTTACATTATGTGCTGATTAATCTAATTAAATCACATCAGTTTGGGCTGAGAAATTACCCTCCAAAAGATAGTCACTATTGTGATAAATACACAGTCAGTCACTACCCTGCATCATGTTTGTCAACAGCTGTATGCAATGTAAGATGATGTACAAGTCTGCGTTATACAGTATATGTTAATAATTTTAACGTTATTTTTTCCATAATTAATCACACCTAATTAACGCACTACGGTACAAGAACTCCAGAATACCTGCACCCGGGAGACAAAATCATACTTTCACTGTAATGACAGCCTCATTTTGGTTGTTTTAGGAAATATTGAAGTATAAATATTCCTCTATATGCACAGTGCACAGTGATTCACATGAACAGATCCTTTTCCTGGATCAGCATCCCTTAACAATTAACTATTTGATAGTAATATTGTTCCAGGCCCTAAAACTAACCTTGACTTGACCAGCGGAGGGTTTCTGCAGGTTTTATGTAGGTCAATTTAAGATATTAAGACCTCTTTAAGATCAGGTAAAGAAATTTAAGAAATAAATTCAAGGGAACATCAATATGTACTCTGATCCTTCTGATCACACTGCAAAAAAGTCATCTTCTTCCTCAATAATTGTCTTGTTTTCCAGTGCAAATGTCTAGATTCTTAAATAAAGATACATTAATTTGAGAAGCAAAATGACACGATGAGAAGTTTATCTAAATCAAGAGAGTTTATGATTCAAACAAGCTTAATAATGATTCAGTGCTTATCTTCTATTTGGTGATAGTGGGAGCTCATATTTACACAGGGTCAAAGTGTCTCTCTTGGGTCAGAAAATAAAAGGCTTGCTTAATTAAGTGTCCAAAGAATGCAATTTTCACCTGGCGAGCCGTACTCGTGGCGAGGCAAAGTTTATCTAAATCAAGAGAGTTTATGATTCAAACAAGGACAAATATCTGCCAATGGTCTCAGAAAAATCTACTTAATTAAAGGGAAAGCAAGTTTTCATACCCCACTGACATATTCGTTCTTGCTTTAAGCATAAACTCACTTCATTTTTTTGTATTAAGGGTCTTTAGATTTTAATTGGAAAACAAGACAACCTCATGCATGTATACACACATTTTGTAGTTATATCTTATATACACTGAGTCTTAAAAATTTCTGAATAACAGTTGGAATCTACAGTCGCTAACTGTTCTCAAGTGTACTCTCTTTTGTTATTCCGGTTATGACCAAGAATCCAAAAATAAGTAATGCTCTTACAAGCAGAAGCCTTTAACTACATCTACAGACTCTTTGCCGTTTTTCTACCCTCTGCCTTTCTCTCTCTCCTCCACCCACTTCATTTCATTTTTCCTTTCATTTCTTTTTGTCCAGGCTGTCTGAAGCCCACATAATCAGACACAGTCATGATTTCAGTGTGGAGCGCACCCTCTCAGTATAGTCACCCAGAAAGAAATAACAAACAAGGAAAGGGAAAAAGAGGCAATTACCAAACCTTCTCAAGTCTAGAGGGGTCTGATTAAGTCTAAGACACCAAGTGTCTGCTGCATAAGCTCTGCTAAAAGCACCACTGTGTGATTGACACACTGCAGACAGCCAATCTGCCCAGCAGCAGCACAGTTGGATTTATGAAAGCTTAATGATTCAGTGCTTATCTTCTATTTGGTGATAGTGGGAGCTCATATTTACACAGGGTCAAAGTGTCTCTCTTGGGTCAGAAAATAAAAGGCTTGCTTAATTAAGTGTCCAAAGAATGCAATTTTCACCTGGCGAGCCGTACTCGTGGCGAGGCAGACGGCATATCTTGGGCATCACTTCCATCAGGGTCTTCACATACTGCAGAATGGTGCCCTGAAGCTGCACCAGAAAAAAAAAAACAATATGACAATTTCAGCAGAAATGTTGCTAATGCCCACACATCCAGAACTTTATCTTTTATTCTTTATCCTTTAAAGTTAGATTAGTGGTGTAAAAAAATTGCTCCAACAATGATCTGATTCAGTTAAGATCCTTATAAATGATCTGATGCATCATGAAAACAGAAATTTGGTATAGACCATTTTAGTGCATGCATTCCTGGGAACCGAACCCATGACTTTGGTGTTGCTAGCACATTCCTCCACTATTTGAATTAAGGCATCAATTTGAGAAGTTCTAGTAGGAATGTGGCTGAACATGAATATTAAATACACCATGCATTTCTTCTAACATGTTTGAGAGCCGATGATTAAAAAAAAAGATTTTGTCCAGGGTTTTGCAAAAGCCCCCAGATCTCTAAACCCAAACTTCAATTTGCATGCTTATGCACGTACCAGGCTTTTGACGACCTTTAACAGCTCTTCCATCACCACAGCGATGCCCTGGTATCCTAGAAGTCTGCAAATAGCCTTAATATGTGGAGGTCCCAGGAAGTTCCGGTAGAGGCTGTATACGCTACTGTACGCCAAATTCAAGGCCTGAATCATCATGAAAAAGAAAAGAGAGCAAGTTATGGAATGCCTGGAACAAAACTCAAGATTTCATGTTGAGGCAGAGTTTGATTTGTTTGTCACTTAGTCATGTGTACATGTAATGAAAGTAAATAATAAAGTCTCTCACATTAGTTCATTACAAAGAAAACAATCTGTACTGTCTTACTGTACGCCAACAACACACATACACACACACATATATACATATATATATACATATATATACATATATATATACATATATATACATATATATATACATATATATACATATATATATACATATATATACATATATATATACATATATATACATATATATATACATATATATACATATATATATACATATATATACATATATATATACATATATATACATATATATATACATATATATACATATATATATACATGAGTAGTAACAAAACTGGAAAGAAATAAGCTTCCTTCGGTTCTTTTAATTAGAATGCAGTAACTGGAAGTTGACCGATTAATAATTAATCATAAATTCATGAGCATACATGTCCGTAGGTGTTGTGGCAGTGAGTCAGGGGAGACAGGTCACCAGTCTGTGGGAGTAATTGAGCACAGAGTGGGGGAGGAAAAGTGCCATGTGCTTCTCCAATGACTGAGAGAGAAATGATGTGTAAGAGATGAGGACGAACAAGAGTTCAAGCTCTCCCAGCTGTAATTCTGTTTAAAATGCATTCTACGCAAAACATTGATGATTCGTCTCCCCTTCCCCACTGCACTCTCTCTCACTCTCTCTCTCTGCTTTATGTGCCGTCTGCTGTTCTAATCAGATAGAAGAGCTTTTCTGTGCAGCGGTGTGGATGTGGAGCTCTTTCTGCAGGAGACCTGAGCCATGCCAAACAGAAACCGCTACAGGTCACACTCTCTGAATGCTTCAGGGTGATTCTGTCTGCAACAGCGAGATGATCTGTGTATGAAGTGACTCTCATCTCATCTTTTACGGTAAGATTTTTGCTCCTTTACCTCTCAATCTCAGTTTTCCCAGAGACACCCGTCTCTCTGATGGAAAAAAAGGTGTGGCTCACCTGTAAACAATGGTAAAAGTACTGTCTGAAAATACTACTAAAGAAAATCTTTAGCAGCTGTGTGGATTTGAAAAAGACTGGAAAGTGTGTAGAGTGAGAGAATAAACGTCCTGTTTTCCTCAGACCTCTCTAAGCGTTATTGACAGTGTGTTTCTGGAAGATCAAAGTGATTAGTTTTCAAGCTTTCATACGGTACTGACTGCCAAATAATTACAGTATGTGCGTGTAGCGTACAAGGTCACCAATCATCCGCATTAAGTCCAATGTGGTGATTTACTGATTGAGTTAATGGGCTTCAAACAAACCAAAGGCTCGAGCAGCAAAGAAGAAAAAAAAGGACCTATGGCAACTATGAAGAAACTAATTCACATTTTAAGCAAAAGATAAATATCCAGAAATGTCAAAGCAGCAGAATTCTTGAAGAGATAAAGCAGATGATGTTAAACATAAATAAATGTTTATAAATAAAGAAAAATAAAATAAAATAAAGAATAATCAAGCAGCAGTGTTTGATCATGCATAATGCATGCCTGATATTAGAACAGTGAAGACTGAATAAATAATTGTTTGTTATATATACACCACAACATTTTTTAAATTTAACCTCAAAATTATATTTATTGGGCTGTAATGCTATTCATTTATAATTACTTGAGAGAATCTTTTAGAACTTTTTTCTTGACAAGGGGATATATGGATGTAATGTCAATTGGAAATTTCTGTTCAACTCATTCACATAATCCTGCTTTAGATACCTAGTTTTGAAGAGAAAAAAATTGATACAAAGCAATCAAGGCGGATAAATAAAAAATCTGTTCTTGTACTTAACCTGGTGCTTTTCCTCTCTAGATAAATCTGCTTTTCCTAACACCATGATAGAGCAGGGCAATTGTACTTGAATACAAAAGAAAATTGAAATTACAAAAGAGGATAGAACCATGAAAAAAGCCTCCTTGTGTGTTACCTACAAAACCATTTTCAATGTTAATCATTACAATATGAAAGACAAATTAGACAGAAAAGAACAGTACAACACACAACTGCTGCAAATGTTCAAAACATCTGTATTTTTTTATATACCCGTCCTCAGCCAGTGTATTCTGATTAAATCCTTTTGATAAAGCACTTCAATTCAAAATCAATTTCAGTCCTGAAACCAACAACTGAAGTTTTCCAATTCTTTAAAAACATGCTTTTATGCCAGAAGCAAGCCCATTACTAATCTATTAAGGTCTTGTTGTACTACATTCAAGGTTAGAACTGATCTGAATTAATGCTTTTTTCCCTCCTCTATTCTTCCAGATACTTCAAAATCATTGCATGTCGGGTCAAACCAGCCTACATCATCAAACTGTGTGTGCATAAGAGACTAAGTTTCAACTGAAAAACAAACTCAACATGACTATCACCATTCAAAACATCACAGCCACCTCTGCCATCGTCAGCTGGCCGTCATCCCCAGGCTGTGTGGACACATTCTACAGCGTCATGTATCACCCTAACTGGAACAGCCTGCTGATGGGTTACACGCGCAAGAGCTTCCTGCAGGAGGACAGGGTTCCTGTGAGCCAGACATCCACCAGTCTGGGCAACCTCAGTCCACAGACCACATACATCCTCTGTGTCACCTGCCAGTCCGCCAATCCCACCAGAGAGCAGTGCCAGGTCTTCAGTACTCTAAATGAGGGCACTGAACTTGGTGAGAGTGGCAGGGATCTGGCCATGGGAGTCTGGCTGGCCAGCAGCATCCTGTTGCTGATCATTGCTGTGGCTCTTCTTTGGGGATGTCTCCACACCATGTATCCAGCAAAAAGGGACCCAGAAAGAGGAAGGCAGTCAGGTCCGAACCCTCCACACCTGGATCTGACCCCCATGGGTGGGAACATGGGAAGCGAAGGAAGAAATAGTCTGTACATGCCCAGTTGTGGCGGGGAAGACTCTCAGAACGCAACGGTGATTGAGAATCCTTTTAGAGCCGAGCACGGCAGAGAAATGGCAAATGGGCAGGGTTGTGAACTTCGAACCCCAAGTAATAAACATAGATTTGGCCCCGGGTCAGAATAACTAGGACACCAAATTGTTACTTTGATGCACTGACCCCAAAAATTCAAACTACTAGAAATTACACAATGAGGACAATCACCGGGGTTGAAACAATTTTGAGGAAATAAGACTGACAGTCGAGCTGGGCTGATCGGGTTAAATTAGCATTAAAATGTCAGATCACTAACTTATTAAAAAAGGAAACTGAAGAAGGCACCTTGGCTTACAATACAATTCTACAAACTGCACAGTTATTTATGTATGTATTTTGTTTGGTATACGTTTACAATGGTTCAGTTTGTTAGCACGAGTTAATGAATTTGTTATCAGAATTAATCTAGGTTTACATTATTTAAAAAATGTTTATTCATTTATAAAAATCACCCACACACACAATTTTTTTTATAGTTTAAAAATAATCATAATTATAATAATCATTATTTGAAAATTATCATTTTTACACTATTAAATAGTACCAAATGTTCCAATATACACAAGATTAAGGTTACAGTCAAATCAGAAGCATAGATTATTTTATATATTTATATTTCTACATAATGTGGGTCACCCATCAACATCATCATGTCTGTAGTCCGTACTCCGTAGAGTATAGTGTCAGTTTAAAGTTAAACACCACCGCCATATTGGTTTCGCAAGGAAAAAAAGAGCCACCAAAACATTAAACTGCTTAGTGCACCTCTACCTTTAATGGATATACAAGTGTTTATTTTAATATCTTTGTGAGTTGATACTAGTCTGTCTGTTTTGTGTTGGCTGCATTGAAATCCTACAATGCTTGAAATGTACTTTGCCTACCCATCTAATCTTGCTTAATAAAAAACATTTCCCTGTGTGTTATAGTTTGTCTCAAGTGAATGCTGGAGATGTAATAGATGTCGGTGTGATATTTAAACCCACCTTTGAGCCATATAGGTACTGTGGCTGGGCGTTGGGAGGCTTGTCTCTCTGAAACTCTTGTGAAAATGGCAGCACAGTGCGAACAAACCTAAAGGAAGGGAAAAAGTTTAGGAGTTAAAGTGACTTGTGGATGTGAGTGTAATACAACAGGAGCAGGTGAGAAGTGGAATGACTGGGCTCTCTGTACCCATCCATCACTCTGAGAATCTACTGAGAATCAAGCAGACACAATGATTGTTGTTCAAAAAAAAAAAAAAAAACTTCTCAGGAGCGAGCTGGGACCTTTTGAATGCAGGGCTGAAGCCAGTAGTGTGACTCAGTTTCTGGAACCTGAAAAAGAGATGTAACCTCCAGAGATGGCATCCACCTACCAGTTATGAGCTGTATTGAGACAACAGCTGAACCCTGATGGTGTTAGTTCACTTTGATACTAAATGGGTATATTTATGATGAATTTGTCATCAATAGGTCTATCTTCCCTGAAAGGTCACAAAATGTTTTTAATGACTTTAGTCATCTTTTCATGCCACATTCAGACTCTTTCATGGCCTACCTTCACGCCTGTTCTATACAGCCCATCTTAAACACTGTACAATTCAGTCTTTGGAATATTTCTCAACTCACTATGGTTCCTTACAAAGCTCTCTTTGTTTTTCTCACTTACAGTCATATTTGATATATGGGTCAGATTGCACCTTGTGCTCAGTAAAAAGATTGTATTTGTGTTATTTGACAGTTAAAAAAAAAGACAAAAAAAGAAAGTGATCTACCCAACTGCAGAAGGTAGACAAACACTCAATTCACAGGAGAAAAAATAATAAAAAGGTAACTGATTTGCCTCCACTTCGTGCAAATTACACACTTCTCAAAAACTGCAAACAAAAATCTATGTACAAGAATGTCTCTCAAATGTGGAGAATCTGTGTATCTGAAACATAAGTCTTTTCCTGGTTGAAATAATCATAGACTTTAAGCATAGACTGACTATCAATAACTAATGAATTAACTTAATAATTAACCATTCTCTAAAAATTAAAGGTGAAAGCAATGCGCCATCTTCATTTAAAAGTCTCATGCATCTGGCTTTTTGACAAGTGATCAGACATTTTCTATGCAATTTGACTTTTAATGTCAATCACATCTGTTTAACTGAAATATGGATGAATGAATACATATTGCATCAGCTTAAACCAGAAAGTTATGTCTACACTAATATAGCTGTTAAAGTGCTGTCCATTTATGACATTGTAAATTATATTATTGCACAACCCTGTCATTAAAGATTAGTAGAATGTGCATAATTGTTTTAATATTTGTATTTAATATTTTATTATTATATATTATTTTATTTATTTTATTATTATATTAAAGGTTTTAATTACCAGAATTAATTCTCTGTGATTTTGATCCTGTACAAATTGCCACATCAATCACTTACAGATGTGTCAATTTACTACAGAAAAAAATGTTTACAGATGTACTAAAACACATCATTGTCCAATCAGGGCTTTAAAAATAACCATTATTATTATAATTTCTAAATAAATAAATAACTTTTAAATTAAAAATTTAAGGGGCAACCCCTACCCACCTGTTCGTGGAGCCATTGTAACAGTAGTTGGGCAAGAAGTCATAGTTGAGTTCCCAGAAGACATGGAGAGTGATTCTGCCATAGGGCGCGGATACATTGTGGTTTGCCTCACGGAACATGGCGTCGATACTATCCAATGTCAAATAATTACCGAGGAGCTTATGGGTCATCCGGTTAATATCCAACAAACCCTCCAACTCCTGATCAAAGACAGACAAAAGATGATCAATTGGAACAAAAATACCCTCTCACTTTCTGACCCAACAATAACATTGACCGACAACACATTTCTATTCAGTAGCACACATAGACCTTCAACAACAGGTTGTATGAAAACCGATGAGTTTTGGAACAATTTCATGCATTGGCAATGCATGTGTCACAGTCAGACCTCTATTCAAATGTCTATATATTAGCACCCGCACACAAACACGCATATAGGAAGCAAACATTGAAAATGATTCACTCTCTGGCAGCCTATGCTAAATTATTCCCAGTGCACTGAATTTCAATTCTGCTAGAGAGGTGGCCTCTCTTTCATTAAAAATCCTGAACGAGCAAATATCCAACAAATTCACAGCTAAAACAAGCTGAGCAAATTCAGGGTCTCTCTATAAGAAATTGAAAACTGCAAATTTCCATAAAAACAGAGATTTGAAAGTATAAGGCACCATGATGGAAGTGAGGTCCTCGCTCTCAAAGCGGTTGATGGCGAGCTCTAGGGATTTGTACAGTGCCGAAGACACTCGCTGGGTGATCAGACGGTTCAAGTCAATCGATCGTCCAAGGAGCTGCAAGAGAAAAGGACAAAACAAGATGAGCGGACTTGAAAACAGCATTAATAAACAGCAATGACTGTGTAAACAGAACAGTGGCTGTCCTTACCTGGACATGTCTCTGTTTGAGAAGCGTCTCGTAACGATTGGAGGAAGGCCATGAGATGTTGGCGCCCTGATTCTTACATTCAGCTCTTAGTCTCTTATCCAGAAGGAGGCTACAGAGAGAAAATAAAACACTTTTTTAGGTCCCCAAATTAACTTCCATTACTACAGAAAAGTTACATATTTACCCTGAAAACAAATTCTGTCCAAATAAGGCATTTAAACAGACAGACTTACCTTCCAGCAAGAATCTTGTAGTAGGCAAAAATTTGATCAGCAAGTTTGTAGACAAACTGATCAAAGCAAAGGTTCACCTGGGAGAAAGAGAAAAAAATCCAGACGCACAATCACTTAAAAGAACATTGAAACTCGAGTAGAAGAAATTAAATTAGCAATGCAATAACTGCTTCAAAGGATTTTCAAGAGGGCTTTTACCTCAGCTTCAATCTCATCATAAAGGAACTGCTTTTTAAACTTTGTGAGAGCGTAGTGTGCGCTGTCGTTGTACAGATCCAATGAATATAACACATACCTGTAGAGATCAGACATACTTAGAAGCATATTTCATAAAAGCATTCTTTTTTGCACATGTATAGTACAGCAATTCATGTATTAATTGAATTTTTGGTTCTCACTCCATCATAGAGGCCTCTTTAGCCTCCAGGATGTGGTCGGTAAGGATCCAGGGCACGGACATCTCAATTGGGAACTGAATGCGGCGACCCATTGTAAGCTCCAGAAAGAACTCACGGAACCAGAGCTGGGACAAATCACAGCACTGCTGCAGCGTCTCTGCAACACATCACGCATTTGTAAGACACAAAACATTCTTAACACCATCCGCATTCAACCAAATACAATGGCCATTTTTTAATGGAACACTGCCATGTTAATTACAAATAATTGATGGAAAAAAAAAAAAGAAAAATTGATCATAAATTCCCTATAGACCAATTTGGTGTAGACGTCACAGTTACATCACATGCAGCTGCGCGCGCATAGTGGTGGCAGAAAAACACTGGGAACAAGTGGAAGGAAACGGGTAAAATCCATGGAATAAGATAAAAAAATGTATTGTTGTGCCTTTGGATGTCAGAATCGGAATGCAAATAATTTTTATAGAATACTGTCATCAAAGACGCCATTTGAAGATAAACGCAGACGTTTAAACAGACAGACTATGGATGAAAACTGCTATGATTACTCTACTTTTAAAGCATAAATTTGATTTAAACAATAAGTCTACATAATATTCACATATGCAGTTAATAGGGGACGTATTGTATTAACTTAGCCCTACAGTTACAGCATGAAATATTATTTAAACCTATTACTATTAACATTTTACATAACATTTATTTATTTTATCTCACAATTATGACTTTTTCTCGCAAATGCAAGTTTATATCTCCTAATTCGGACTTTATAACTCAATTTAACTCAAATAGTGAGTTTGTCAATTCTGAGGGGAAAAAAGCCAGAAGTGTGGAATATATATTCTGAGCCGAGGGGAAAAGAGAGAATGACGAGTTGTTTTTCCTTATCAGTATTGTGAGATATAATCTCGGAATTGCGAGAATAAAGTCAGATTTTTGAAATATAAAATCAAATTTACCTTTTTTTTTATTATTTTATTCTTCTCTAGCCGTAAAGGTTAGAGAACATACGTGACCAAACTTTGCACGTATGGGTAATGGAAAACGTAAATTTAAATACAGAAATACAATGCCATTTTGAATATTGCATACGGGTTTTCTGCAACCATGATGCGCGCGCATCCCGAATTTTTTTTAATTTTCCCGAAAGTTTACAAACCTATAATTAGCCTATAGATGTAATCAATTCCTGATGGACAAAATCAAGTGCCATCCTATATTTTTTCTAATTTGAGATCCTGTTTCACTTGGATATACAACAACAGACAAGAAAATATGGTCACAATTTTCATAAAAAAAATGTACACATTCATTTGGATTAAATAATCTTATATAATCTATTGCTTTATAATATACAACCTAACAAACTTTATTTTACAAAATTTGTAAAATACTTCTGCTGCTTACTACAGGCTTGACAGCGTATTTGTGCTATCTATCTTTAAAATAAAAGCCTTTTGCTAAAGCAATGACATTCACAAATTTATAAATGTAGCTTAAGTGTCTATATACCTTTTTAGGCCTTTGTGGACACAGAAAAGGTCAATAATTGGTACTGATGCATAATGGTATGAAAAAGGTTGGTTAAAAAAAATAAAGTATAGCTGTATAGTTGGACAATAAAAACACGGTAATCGCACATTGGTTTTTACTGTAGTTTAAAGGTTTGAATGCTCTAAAGAAATGTCTATATTGGAGTGAACGGCAATTTAGACTGTTCCTTACCACTGAAATTGAGCAGGTGAGTGTAGAAGAATGATTCGCGATGGAACTTCTCGATGTCCAGGATGGTCGAACCCTCCAAACTACTGCGCAGAGTCTTCTTTGAGCCGCTCTTATCAGCGACCAGAGACTCCAGCATTGTCCTGACCATATACAGCTACACAGAGGAACAGAAAGAGTAAGTCTTTTACTCTTCGCACATGCATGTTTAGCCACCCCTCGACAGACATTCACAGCTGCATTCTGCTCCGGTCATCTTGCCACAGGTGGACCTCTTTTGCATTCTGGTCTGAGTGCATTAACATGGTGATGGAGGGCACACAGTTTCTTCCCTGGAGCTTCCCTGGAGAAGTGGATGTGTGTCCGTGTAGCACTGTATTTAAATACTGAGAGGCTATGTTCACAGTTATTGTTTGGGTCAAATTGTCTTGAACAAAGTATGACAGGGATTTTTTTACACTAAACATATTTCATTAAAATCATAATACTTGTGAACTACCAAAAAAAATAAATAAAAATAAAATATTTACTCCTTTTTGTTCCCGTTTGAAAAACCCTTCAACATGAGACACGAATGGATCAAATTCTGTCTGTATGATCAAGGAGGTCTATAACAGTAAACTACCCACTGAGGTATTAGTCTAATTCTAAGGCACCAGAAACTGGTAATGTACACAAAGCCAAAATTTCAGGTCTCAATGCGACCCTAGTTCAGAGTTGTGAGCCTCTTGACAGAAACCTCTTATGGTGAAATTCAACCATAATCATACAGAGCTCAAGGTAATGACAGAAAAGCTTGAAATCAATCCACACTAACACAAAAACATTGATGAGTCAAAAATTAACATAAAAAGATTAAAAACAATGTGGCATGGGAACAATCCTCAACACGTACTTCTTCAAATTAAACTGACTGTTGAATCAGGACACATGTATGAATCTCTCTCAAAAATTCCAGTAGCAAAGCACCGAGATCACGTTGAGAGGCAGAACCGATTACAGCTCAAATCCCCGAGGCGCTATTGACATTCAATACGACACCCTTCCATGCCACACCGGATCAACCGTGCTTCATGCAACATCTGCGGCAGAAGCGAGTGGAAGATTACATGCGCTTCTGAATGACACTGGGCTTAGCCGTGTGTGTGCGTGGAACAGGTAAAAAAAAGCATATAGCAGTATGGCTGGTTAGGTTGTTTCACGTTAGGAGTTGTATAAGGTGAAAATTAAAAATGAAAAAAATTCACATGCCATTGCATTCAGAATGCAAATCATAACTACAGACTCTTGAAGGTAACTGAGTTCTGAAGTGTGTTACTGTCATACATGCTCTGTAAGTGCTACATTGTCTAAATTTGTGTAGAATGTTTCTATCCTTTATCGTATAGAAATTGGGAACTAAAGAGCCACATACTTGAGTGCTGGAGGGTCCTACGGCACGACGAGGAACTTTGATATCAAATCCCCCTTTAGGGTCCTTCTCGCCCCGCAGTGCTGGGTCATTATGTGGCTCTCTGCCAGTCTCCCAATCACAGATGGTCTTACGGATGGCCTGGAGGACGCTGCAATAAAGTCAAAGTCAGCCAAAACAGACTTAAACAACTAGAGCTGGAAGACAGAAAGATCATCCGGTTTGGTGCTCTGTTGTACCTCTGGATGACGTTCTTCTTCCTCTTGATGGCCTGACGCAGCGGTTCTCTGAGCGTTACCTGGGCAAAGTCTTGCAGAGCTGCGTAGATGGTGTGACGGATGGCATGGTTGAACACGCTCTCCATACGGCCCATCAGCACCTGCAGGCCCTTTATCATGGCGATGACCTAAACACAAGTAGACAGAAGCACATTCAGACAGAGAACTGGAACACGGACACAAACACTTCTGAGTTTACTTCAGATATGTGACCCTGGACCACAAAACCAGTCTTAAGTCGCTGGGGTATATTTGTAGCAATAGCCAAAAATACATTGTATGGGTCAAAATTATGGAAGCATATAGGTAGCGAAATTCAATTTAAGCGTGAACAGAGAAATATATGAAGGTATTCCATGCTAAAATCAAACGTTCGAACGACCGACCGATCGAAAGTCTACCGAACGTCTTGAGCTTTGAGCGTCTTACACTGCGGGTGACCCACATGACGTCAGCGTCTTGAAATTAGCTGGTGTTTAAACATTTAAGGAGCCAAGCTGCTGTGTAAAGATTACAAGCAT
>NW_015539876.1:644575-673695 GCF_001515605.1 Sinocyclocheilus anshuiensis
CAAAATTGGGTTGAAACAACCCAGCATTTTTTAGAGTGTATAAATTTACTGTAATATGAAATACTGTTACTGAAAATTGTTATAAGCAAACATAATTAAAATTATTAATTTACTTTTCCAACAAAGGCAGGGTTTCTGCGGGGCATTGAAAATCATTAAAATTCATTAAATGACCTTTAATAACAGTAAAGATCATGTTCCATGAAGATATTTTGTAAATTTCCTACTGTAAATATATCAAAACTTAATTTTTGATAAGTAATATGCATTGCTAAAGACTTCATTTGGACAACTTTAAAGGCGATTTTCTCAATATTTAGATTTTTTTGCACCCTCAGATTCCAGATTTTCAAAAAGTTGTATCTTGGCCAAATATTGTCCTATCCTAACAAACCATACATCAATGAAACGTTTATTTATTCAGCTTTCAGATGATGTATAAATCTTGATTTCGTAAAATTGACCCTTATGACTGGTTTTGTGGTCCAGGGTCACATATACTAAACAATATCAGTCACTTAACACTGAATTACATTTTATGAACATTAAGCCCACAAAAGTTCTTGATTTCTAATCAAAAATCACTAATGTTAATTCAGTCATTGAAATGATTCAGTGGGTTCATTCAGAGAAGGAATTGTTAGGCTGATTCCAAACACAGGCCAACGCAGAGTTTAATACTAAATTTTAGTCATTCTAAATAAATAATAAAAATAAAATAAAAATATAAAAATACAATAATAAATAAATTATACAAATTAAAATTAATTAAAATATATAATAATTAAAATGAATTCAAATGTATAATTAAGTAATTTAAGAAAAACCTGAATAAATTCATCATCATCCAATAAATCCACCTTATAGCAGTATATTTAATTTACAGTAGAGGTCATAGAGGTGCAATGGCTTTTAAAATGTTTGTGCATATATTTTTTGCTTATAATTACAATGCAACACAGCTGAGCTTTGGACCTGCAGGTGAACTGACCTCCACCAGAGCAAATTTCTCTTCGCTGGTGTAGTTGTATCTAGTGGCACGTTCATACTCCTCAGCATTGTCTGGGCATTCTTTGTTGGAGTATTTATCTGTGGGGTGCACCAACTTCCAAGAATACTGCAAAAAGAAAAACATTTTATAATCTTTCACGTATAATTGCTTATGATGATTATTCTGCAAGAGATGTAAGAAAATCAAATGTTATCTTCAAAGCTGCTTCACAAATTTCAGAAACTATGGTCCATCATCTCCATCCCTAGCCTAATTTGCTACAAATACCAAAACCCATTTTACTAATTAACAAGAATGGACTTGCTTCAGGCTGTTTCCATGGCAACAATATTTCACAAGATCGACAACATAATGTTTTGCTCAGAGGAAAAAAAAAAAGTATAGCTGGAACTGAAAGAGATTCGATTGAAAGGTGAAAAACATGGCTGGCCTTGTGGACCCAAAAAAGAATGCACACCAGGGGAATGACCCCGTCTATTCAATGAACGAGGTTCAAGCGCTGTCTTGAACGGTGAGTTAGTGATACTGGAAATTAAAGGTTAGTCTTTAGTAAATTGGCTTTCCTCCTGATGAAGTACATGGTGTGAATGACTGTCCTTGTGCAAGGACTTGAGCAAAATCTGAGAAAATTCATCTTGGCGTTTTGAGTAACTCAATTCAACAGCTCTCAGAGACTAGACACTTCTCTCAGACAACACTCATTAAAAGAGCTTTTGACAGGCTGGTATTTGTTATTGCTGATAGACTGTTACAAAGCACATAGCATGTTCATTAATCTTCTTTTGGAGGACTGTATACTTCATGAAGAACACAAAAAAACATTTTAGAGTTGACCGACAAGCATCTCAAGTGCGTGTAATATGGTTTATTTTTCTTCCTTACTCTTAAATCTTTTGTAAAGATATTATACTTAAAGAAAAAGACACAGTAAGACTGGAAATATTATGTAGCTTATTACAGGCATGATGCACCTGCACATGAATTATTACTTTGTTTTATATTTATTCTTATATTAACAAACAGGACAGCTGAGAGTTACAGGAAACTAGACAGAGAGAGGGGAAAGAAACCAGGACACAATTTGCAAAAAAAGTGTCAAAATTTGCTCATTGCTGACACAGAAATAATGGAAAATTTTAAATATTTCAACATTTTATATAATGCTTAAAGGGGTGGTTAATTGCGATTTCACTTTTTTAATGTTAGTTAGTGTGTAATGTTGCTGTTTGAGCATAAACAATATCTGCAAAGTTACGAAGCTGAAAGATCAATGCAAATGGAGATATCGTCTTTTAAAATTCTGGCAGTTTAATGCCTACAAAAACGGCTGGTAGGGACTACAACAAGTTACTTCCCGGGTTCGTGACATCACAAACCCAGATAAACCCCGCCCTCGGGAAAAGGCGGCAAAGGGGGCGAGGCCTGCGCTGCTTTAGAGAAGAGGAAGAGAAAACTATAGGTGCACGTAAAAATATATTCATATATGAATCGCGATTCTGTCTTCTAACCATTCTAATGGATTCACAAGTTTCAAAATCAATGTTCTAAAGCAGCAGTTCTTAATACTGTTCCTGGCGTCCCTTAGACGCGCACTAGAGACGGTTTAGCCAATCACAACACACTGGGCTAGCTAACCAATCAGAGCCCATCGCCTATTTCTGAGGGAGGGGACCATATATTAAAAGCTAACATAAGCAGTAGCATTTACAAATAACAGCGTATCTAAAAGTATGAGACAACAACAAGCAAAAAACATAGGCCTACCATTAAAAGCCTTGCTTGCACAAGTTCTGCACAATCCTCTTCAATAATATCCTCTGCTTCTCAATCGGGCTCAAACTGATAAGCGATATTAACGACGCCTTGTTTACAATACAACTGGAGCACATGCCGCTGAGGTGAGGGGCGGGACATTTAGACGCGCACTAGAGACGGGGCTAGCTAACCAATCAGAGCCCATCAGAGTCCTATTTCTGAGGGAGGGGCTTCATAAAAGCAGGAAATGATCAGCGTGTTTCTTAGAGAAGCGACAGAGCGGTGTGGAATAAAGGTAAATTATGTGAAAAATAATGCGTTTTTTTTTAAAACAAAGCATTAACATGTTAGACTGCACCCCATAAACACAATCAAGCCTAGAAAAAAAACACTGAACCACCCCTTTAATATTTTATTATACACCATAACGTACATGGCAATACAATCTTTATGAAATTAATAAATAAATAAATAATAATAATAAAACTAACAAACGAACACTTTTCCAGGTTTTGAACCCCAGACTTTAAATGTTGTCTCAAACTTTTGGACCTGATTGTATGTAGTTTCGCACATCTCAATTGCAAGCACAGGTATCCATGGCTCCAAAATTCCTGAATTTAATTCATTTTGCACAAAACATTAATGGAGATTCCGTTTCAGGACAGTTTTTAAGAATAATTCGACTGTTTTTGAGTGATTTTGGGAGCTTTGTCTTTTATCAGGCAAATATACAAAAGAACAGCATGAAACCAGGGATTCAGCCATATGTCACCCACGACTCATCAAATCATCACGACTCAAAAGTTGGAGTTCACCTTTCCCTGGTTAGGGGTCTCATACATAAATATGAGTGACAAGTCCACTCACCACTTCCATGACCTGAGCGCTCCACTGAGAGAGCAGCTGCAGACCCTGCAGAGCCAGCTCAAACAGCTTCCTGTATTCAGAGTCCGTC
This sequence comes from Sinocyclocheilus anshuiensis, assembly GCF_001515605.1. NCBI lineage: Eukaryota > Metazoa > Chordata > Actinopteri > Cypriniformes > Cyprinidae > Sinocyclocheilus > Sinocyclocheilus anshuiensis. The sequence goes on from NW_015539876.1 coordinate 648,301, forward strand.
TTCTGAGCCTCCTGACGCCCTGAGCCCGTCACTACCTGCAAAAATGAGAAAAGGAGGCAAGTAAACAAGATAACATAACGTATAACACGACTACTATCATTACAGAGAGAAAATTAGCAAATTAATGAACCACTGAATTCTCTTCACACAACCTAATGACAAAACTCCAGGATCCCTGCCACATCTACAGAAGCAAGGGCTGCAATCGAAATGAACAAACACAGGAGGAAATGTCAAAACCCACATATCTGTGCATTTGTTTCAGCAGTCCAAGACAGCACAAGACAAGCACTGTGTGTTAAAACCCCTGACATGCTGTCACTGATAGCGGACCAGTTGTCCTCTGGCTGCCATTACGTTCTCATTACAGTGCTGCTGCCATGTCTTAATTCAATCCCAAGCTGGCCTCCTCCCCTCACATTTCCATATTCTTCTGTAAGAATACAGCCCGTGGTTCTGAATGCAAATTTCAAGTTGCCGAGATTGAGCCTTGAACCCATTCAGCCAAGGAAAAGGGAATCATGTATGAAGCGCAAGCTGCTCGCCCTCCCATAGCTAATGAATATTGCTGAAATCTACTCACATGAGCAAAAACAAACTCAACAAGTGCAACGTAATCCACTGTAGCTTCTGATTCTCATTAAGCTGTATGATTCCAACCATTAATGCACTTCTAAAAGAGATTTTTCAGCATCCACTATGCTGAGGCTTATTCCGTTTAATTAGCAATTTTTACCATAGTTACCACTAGAGCACTAGTAGAATATACCGTATGAACACTTTTTTTCCAGCAAGGATGCACGAAACTGATCAAAAGTGACAGTAAAGATTTTTACATTGCTACAAATAAATTATATTTTAAATAAATGCTGTTATTTTGAACTTTCTATTTATCAAAGAATCCTGGAAAAAGTCGATCACGAATTCCACAAAAATATTAACATTTTTTAATAACAAGAAATGTTACTTGAGCACAAAATTAGCATATTATAAAGATCTCTGAAGATCATGTGACTTACTGACGACGAAGTGCCATTACAAGAATAAATTACATTAAAATAAAAACAGGTATTTTACAGTCTCAGCATAAGAGACACTAAAAAAAAACATTTGAAATATATATATCAATCAATGTGTCAATATATATGTCAATACTGCAGAACATTACTGCAGCCAAAATTTTGATTTAAATCCAATCCAAATAAGCAATAACTGCTTTAATGTGATGCTAAACAACAGAGGTCTTATGCTCAGAAATAGAAAGTAATTTGGCATATTAGGTAATAGACATTTCATACCCCAACGTCATTGGCAGTATGCGTCAGTGCATGATGACTGGGGAGTCTGCACTGCATTTGTTTAGAAAGACAGCGAAGAAAAGAAAGTGTTTGCTTTTTTAAAAGCCTCTCACCTCACTGTTGCTGTAGCGAGCCAGCTCAGAAATGAAGCGCATGTGGTCTTCACGGATTTGAATCATCTGCTCGCAAATATTATACTGTGGGCTACTGCCTGCAGATGTGCACGACCACCTAGAGGATGGGGGAGGCCAGGCAATTAAAAAAAAACATGGAAGGGTATAGTAAATAGAACAACATTTGGCTATTTTCAATGCATATTTCCAATGATGCTTTTGATCACCAAAAGCAATTTTTGATTTTTTATTTTTTTTTTTCCAATCATTGCAGTGTATTGGAAAAGAGCAGCCAGTACATTATTAAAAATACCTTTAAAAAAAGATAAAGTTTGGAAGGGCAGATTTACATTTTGGGTTATCTACTCTTTAATTAAAGTGTTCACATTTATGTATGGCATCCTACGACACCCACCTGGATTTGTTTTCCTCATAGTGAGCGCTGGTTTTGATATAGCGGGCCAGCTCAATCTGCATGTCACCAAACAGAGGCACTACCTGCAATTGCTGTAGGGGTAGGGCAGAATGGCAAATCAAGTTAAAATGCGCCTCGGGCGATCCCAACACAAGTGAAGAGACAGACTGTGGTTTACACCAGGTTTTAACATGCATCTCAAATGCATTTCCATTTCTGAAGGTCAGAGATTTCATATTATCAAAAGCACACAGACAGACACACACCTTGAAAAACTTGTCAATTTTCGTGAGGTTGATTCTCTTCTTGGCATCCAGTTTGTAGATGTTGCTGTTGGTTCCATCCATGAGATAAAGACCAAAGCCCATCACCTACAAGACACAGTCACACCAAACTATGGCAAAAACTTTGTGGGGAAAAAATCCTTAACAGTATATAGATTTTTACATAGTAATCTAGTTAGTAACAGTGACTGCTTGATTATGATACATAAATATCAAGATTTACATTTAATATGGTAAAAAGGCTAAGAAAGATTAGCAAAAACATAATACTATCCTTACCCAGAAACACAGTGGCACTTTGTTCTACTTTTTTGTAATTGTAAATGTATCGTTTAAAAAATATATGCTTACTTTTAGTAGCATGTGTTTCTCATTGGGGGTGAGGTACATCTTGTTTTCGTAGTAGTCCACACACAGGTTAACAATGTCTCCCAACAGCTCATCATATCCACTAATCACCTCAAGCTGCTGCTGTAGGGACTGAAACAGAGATGCTCGTCAATATCAGCAACTCATACACAGAACATGTCTAAAACACTGCTGCATGTATTTGTGTTTATTATGCTGCTGTGTCCAGGGACTTGAAGTCAATTTAGTGAATTTCTGTTCAAGAGATGGTCTACATTAAACACAAATATGTCTTCACTACAGTTGCAAAACAAATCAACACTGCTTGTTTCTTTGGATACTTTAGTCAATACATTTTCTCAGTATTAAGTGTTAGTTTACAGATTATGGTGTGGTACCTGAGTTATCTTGTTATGGTTGGCCAGGAACATGGATAAGTTCTGAGATTCCTGAATGGAGGATGGCTCTGACATTTTCCTCAGGAACTGGGCAGCTCTGATGGACAGAGAGAAAAATATAAGCAAAGACGAGAAAGACTGACACAGAACATATCACAATTAAGCCAGCTCAAGCACTATATGTCACTATGACAAACAATTATGCATAATTCAGGCCAAATGTAAGTATTTGTTGGATTCTTTTTTAAGAAAACAAAAATGTAATGACAAATACAAATATTGTCTGAAACTTATTAAAAATATGTTGCTTTTGTTTTTGTGGTGGGGACAGTGTAAATGTTGGCAGTAAGTCTGATCTACTGGCCAGCAGGGAAAAACAAAAAACAACTGTAATGTTGAGACCTAGAAAGAAAAACACAATAAAAAAAGACATAGAAATATAGAGACATAGAAAGAGACAGCAAGAGAGTGACGAGAAAAGTGTCATGAGGTGGAAAACTGGATAGGTGGTTGACAAATTTGACATTTCATAAAGTGTGTTCAGCAAGTAGGCACACTGAAAATAAACTTAAATCTATGCAGATACACCAACTCACACGGACACCTTGAAAGAAAGGGGTAAAAAAACTAAACCGCTCTAGTGTCTTGATGACACATAGATGTGCAGCATCTCTGTTCCATTTACCATAACTTTATTTTGACACTGTGGACTCCTGTATGGCTATTTCAACAAGTGTAAGATAATGAGTATGCAGCTAATGAACAAGAATATATCACTAACAATATCCCACTACACTGCTTCAGCTTGGAAAATGGTGCAGACTTGAGCATTTTACAGTCACAGGCAAAATATATATATTTATGTGGTGTATCTGTATATGAACAAACACACCAATTATCAAATAGAGTTTGAAATGCAAGTTATTCATGTGATGGCATTGAATACAGATACAAAGATACATTTTCAGCAGTCATTATTTCAGTTTCCACTGTCAGATGATCCTTCAGAAATCATTCTAATATGCTGATTTGGTGCTCAAGAAACATTTCTTCTTATTATTAATGTTGACATATTTGTGGAAAACATGATCTTTTTTTTTCAGGATTCTTTGATGAACCGAAAGTTTAAAAGAACAGCATTAAATTGAAATCTTTTGTAACATTTTAAATATATTTACTGTCAGTTTTGACCAATTTAATGCATATTTGCTGAATAAAAGTATTAATTGGTTTTAAAAAATGTCTTACTGACAAATAAAAAAAATTCTGAGTTTGAAATGCCAATGAAGCACCAAAAAATAGGGTATTCTACAGTGATAATGACTGAGCAGAAGAATCCAGATGTAGAATGACTGCCATCTACAGGATGCATGAATTAATGACAAGGCTAAGATGCAAAACTGAGGCTTGCAGAAAGCAGTCTGTGGTTACCTCTTGTAGGCGGAGTGATCGTTTTTGACACTGCACTTCATGTTCTTAAGTTCGTCCAGCACGGCAAACATGTTGATGAACTTCCCCAACGTGAGCAGATAGGCTTCAGACACAAAGTCCTTCCTCCGCTCGGCGTGACACAGTCGACGCACTTCCCCGCAGAAGCGATCTATTGCTGTCCTCTGAGAGTGAAGTAAAATGAGAGAGAAGCATTAGTGCATCTTACAACATCTTGTATTAAAATCTAGAAAATAGCGTTAATCTTTACCTGAAAGTACATGAAGTTCATTAGTTTAGTGACTTCAGGCTCAAGCACCTCCACTGTCTTCTCATAGATCTCCACCCTGTTGGGCTGTTCATTACATTTCACCTGAGAGAAGGACAGATGGAGAGGGTCAAAACAACAGACTCACAGGTGGTGCTGTGAGTTTTTTGACTGGCTTTAGGCGTGACTAATTTACCTGAGGAATAGCTCTTGAACAGCTCCTCCAGGTATACAGCATCACGGCATACTCCTGTCCTTCCTCTAACATCTCATTCTGTAACACACAGCAAAAGTTCTCCATGAAATTATAATACACTGGTGCAAATGAAAGCACACAGACTTATTCTACATACAGTGGGGTCCAAAAGTCTGAGGCCACACTGAAAAATCTGGATTTTTTTTCTAAATAAAATACAATATTAATTGATCGATTGATTGATTATATTTAAAAATGTTTTTAATTTTTTCCTCAAAACATAGTTTTAGATTATTGCAATAATATTGTCAATTTCTTAGATACAGTTAAATTGTGACGCTAATTTAATATTCAACATTTTCAATTAAAAAATAATTAAACAATACCTAAATAAATAAATAATGCAAAATAAACAGATTTCTGCACTAGTGACCTCAGAATTTAAGCCCAATGTATTATTACTTTAAATGCAGATTCTACAATAAACCTTTATTTCATGTTGAATAAATTGCCAGAGAACAGATTAACCCACTTAATCTTAAAATCTTAACAACTTTCTAAAGAAACTTTGAAGAAAGTCTCCCCTAGAGTAACAAAAAAAAAACTTTCACTTTTTCATAGACACACTGAGACTTTGTGTGTGTGTGTGTGTGTAGCCCCACACTACTTCCACACACACTCTTCATTTCCTCAATGATGTCAAACAGTCCCTCACAGCTATTACCTCTCACTAATAGAGCACACAGCAGTTCACATTCAATACAAAAACCATTCAGAGCGGCCCACTCCGCTTGGCCAGGCTGCTCAAATAAGCATGGTGAATGCAGACAATGAGAGAGTCTAATGGGCCCTCTTAAATCCATTCAAGCCCCTGACAGACTCCTTTAGCAGGACTTCCAGAGGGCTGGCTTCATGGACTGGTTCGGACAGTCAAGGTCAGCTTAACGGAGCTGTGACAGAGTCGAGGTTTGGTGATTTAAAGAAGGTTAGCTAGTGAAGATAGAGTTGAACAATTGCCTGTTTGTGTGGAAATGTTAAGATCTTACCATGCTGGAGTGGACGGTGGCCTGCTCGATGTAACGGGCGATGCCTGTCACAAAAGCATTGCGGTCCTCAAAGTTGGTGTTGAAGTTGGGCTAAGGGTGGTAAAAAGAAAAAGTCTGGTTATGCAAGCACTGTTTGGTACATCTTGTATTTTGGGTTTATATGTTTTAAAATACACTGAAGATCTAGGTCAGTTGCTCTCAGGTCAGTTGTTACCTGATAAATGAGGGAGGAGGGCAGAGGCTCAATACAGGGCTGCTGATCTGGTAACGGCAGCTCCTCCAGCAGGTCCACATTGGACAGAGCATCTTCCAGAGTCACTGTGGACGCCATCACTCTAGAAGAAAACACATAAAACACATTTGAGGCAACTGGCTATGTTCAGGATAACATACTACTAGTACTATGAACAAAATATGCATATTTGTCAGAATGTGCAGTATTTAACAGAGCATCTAGCAGGAATACTGTATATCTCAGAATACAACGCACTTGACCTTCCACTTCAAAAGTGATGAATGAATCAGAACAATACCACTCACAAGTTTTGCTTGACTTAATATTGGATCATACGGTCAATTTAATATTTTAAAGGTGAGTCAAAGAAGCAAAATAACCTTTTTTTATATATATATATATATATGACTACTGAAAACCATTCAGTGGTGCTACTGTTTGAAGCACTTATTGTTGCATACTTTTTTCTTTTTTTTTACATACACAACTATTCAAAAGTTTGGAGTCAATAAGTTTTTTTTTTCTTTAGTTAAGAAAATAATTATTCAGCAGGCATGCATTAAATGGATCAAAAGTGACAGTAAAGACTTTTATAATGTTACAAAAGATTTATATTCAAAATAATTGCTACTTTCTATTCTTTAAAAAATCCTGAAAATAATGTATCGTGGTTTCCACAGAAATATTAATCAGCACAACGGTTTTCTACACTGATAATAGTAAATGTTTTTGAGCATCAAATCAACGTATTAGAATGAAGAATGATGGTCACTGAAGACTGGAGAAATGGCTGCTGAAAATTCAGTGTTGCAAATACAGCAATAAATTACATTTAAAATATATAGGCTAATACAATAGAATAGAATATATATATATTATCTCACAGAAGTGAGTACACCCCTCACATTTTTGTAAATATTTTATTATATATTTTCATGTGACAACACTGAAGAAATGACACTTTGCTACAATGTAAAGTAGTGAGTGTACAGCTTGTATAACAGTGTAAATTTGCTGTCCCCTCAAAATAACTCAACACACAGCCATTAATGTCTAAACCGCTGGCCACAAAAGTGAGTACACCACTAAGTGAAAATGTCCAAATTGGGCCCAATTAGCCATTTTCTCTCCCCGGTGTCATGTGACTCATTAGTGTACAGGTTCCACTCAGAACAGGCCTCGCCATGGTCGACCAAAGATGTTGAGTGCACGTGCTCAGCATCATATCCAGAGGTTGTGTTTGGGAAATAAGACGTACGAGTGCTGCCAGCATTGCTGCAGAGGTTGAAGGGGTGGGGGGTCAGCCTGTCAGTGCTCAGACCATACACCGCACACTGCATCAAATTGGTCTGCATGGCTGTCGTCCCAGAAGGAAGCAGCATTTCAAGGTCTCTAACATCCACCAGCTCCGTGATGGCATCATGGAGGAGTGAAAGAGGACTCCAGTGGCAACCTGTGAAGCTCTGGTGAACTCCATGCCCAAGAGGGTTAAGGCAGTGCTGGAAAATAATGGTGGCCACACAAAATATTGACACTTTGGGCCCAATTTGGGCATTTTCACTTAGGGGTGTACTAACTTTTGTGGCCAGCAGTTTAGACATTAATGGCTGTGTGTTGAGTTATTTTGAGGGGACAGCAAATTTACACTGTTATACAAGCTGTACACTCACTACTTTACATTGTAGCAAAGTGTCATTTCTTCAGTGTTGTCACATGAAAAGATATAAAATATTTACAAAAATGTGAGGGGTGTACTCACTTCTGTGAAATATTGTATATATATATAATAGAAAACCAAACCATTATTTTAAAGGGTTAATCCACCCCAAAATGAAAATTTTGTCATTAATCACTTCCCTCCATGTCGTTCCAAACCCGTAAAAGCTTCGTTCGTCTTCGGAACACAATTTAAGATATTTTGGATGAAAACCGGTAGGCTTGTGACTGTCCCATTGCCTGCTGCATACTGTGTAAGCTCTTCTGTGTCAGCCGCGACACAAGGATACGTTTTCTACGTGTATTTACGCTTTGATTTGAACGAAAACAGTGCATCCGTGCAGCGCGGCTGACACAGAAGAGCGTACGCAGTTTGCGTTCAGCGCATATTCTCCAAACTGGCGCTACGGTGATGCGGAGAGACAGAGGAGACGAATTGTTGAATAAAATCGTTATTTTTGTTTTCTAAAAAATATTCCAAAAAATATTCTCGTCGCTTCATAATGTTACGGTTGAACCACTGATGGCAGATGGACTATTCCGATGATGTCTTTCATACTTTTCTGGGCCTTGACAGTGTAATTTACTTGGCAGGCAATGGGACATTCACAAGCCTCCCGGTTTTCATCCAAAATATCTTAAATTGTGTTCTGAAGACGAACAAAGCTTTTACGGGTTTGGAACGATATGGCGTTAAGTGATTAATGACAAATTTTCATTTTGGGGTGGAGTATCCCTTTAAATTGTAATAATAATAATTCACAAATAAATGCAACCTTGGCGAGCAAAATAGACTTTTCAAAAACATAAAAATTGTAGCGACACCAAACTTTAATACTAACAGTGTATACTAGTTTCATATTCCCCCAATCAAACTTTAGGCACAGCTACTCATTACTGTTGCACCATTTTATAATAATATTCATATCAATAAGTAAGATTAGTCTTCAGAAATCTCCTCCAGGATGCTCTGTACAAAACACAGCTGCCACTCTACAGTTTTGATTTCAATATGGCAAGCATCAATACGAATTAAGTAAATGTTTGGAAACCATGGCAACAGAGCAAAAGCAACTAAGCAAGTAAGAGGTTTCATAGTTGACAGGAAAACATAAAACCTCAAAACAACTGAAAAACTCTCCCTTATCGATGCATGGGCAACTTTTTCACACCTCACAGTGTTGACTGTCAGAATGAAAGTGCCCTCCTCCTTCCTCTCTTCCCCTTATGGGGTAAAACCTCATACCATGTACTAATCTGGCACAATGCAAAAAAAAAAAAAACACCTCTTCCCTGTATAGAGGCATTTATGCTGACAGTGATTAAAATGCTAGAAATTCCCAACTAATATTACATTGAAAATACTGTGATTTTTGTGAAATCTCACTGGTCCAGAACCTGTTCATTAAACAAACATCGTCTGATGGGCTGTGTGTCATGTTTTGCAGCAGTTTCACATTTAGCATGGAAAGACAAATTGTTTGTTGCTGAAACTGGTAATGGCCACAAATACACAGCAGTGGCTGACAGACAATTAAAGAACATCAAAAGAGGAAACATGATGCAGGCCATAGGAAATGGATATGGGCTGCTGTGGTCTTGTAGAGATTATTACAGATAAACAATGCAGATATCCTTAGTGAGCTGTGGCTATTACTAGCACACATCAAGACTCATTTAGGAAAGAAAACTGTACCTGATCGCGGTGGTGCACTTCTAGAGAGCTAAAAGAGAACTTAACAAAAGCAGAAGGAGATACATTATCAGGAAGCGAGTGAAAAGAGTAGGGCCTGCATTCTCTCACAAAGAACAGAGTCTCTAGAGAAACAAAGTGACGTTATCAAACACGCACTGCTGTGGCTGATACTGACAGCTGCTTCTACCAAGTGTTTTGAGCAGCTGTACTCTAAATCTAAATCACGTGCGTGCTTTCACACGGAGCAGCATTTACTACACAGCCGTTGTTCACTGACAAGCTGCGCAAAACCACGTTCATATATGATCGTGGTTTTGCGCAGCTTGTCAGTGAACAACAGCTCTGTGTAGTAAATGCTGCTCAATGTGAAAGCATGCACGTGATGGAGATTTACCGCTGATTACAAAACCGGCTTTACTGACAAGATGCGCATTAAATATCACATGCGATTTATCATGCAGCCCTAATTTCTTGATTTACGGACTTTAAGAAACAGTTCTTAGCTTGTTTTGGATGTGCATGTTAGATGCCATGCAATTAATCAACAATAAAAATTGCAACTACAATATCAACATTCAGATAAAAACTGGTACAAAAGCCGTCATGGGAGTGGTGCAATATCAAAGGTTACTAATATGTACAATTTAGGTACTATTATTCACACTTCAGGTAATAACATGTAGGGCTATGCGATTTTCATGCGCATCTCGTCAGTAAAGCCGCTCCTGTGATTAGTAGTAAATCTCCAGCACGTGTTATAAGATGGAGCGGCATTTACTACACAGAGCCGTAGTTCACTGACAAGCTACACAAAATCGCATTCAAAATCAGCAATGAATCGCCTGCGATTTTGAATGAGATTTTGTGTAGCTTGTCAGTGATCTACGGTTCTGTGTAGTAAATGCTGCTCCATCTGAAAGCACGTGCTGGAGATTTACTACTAATCACCAGAAGCGGCTTTACCTACGAGATTCGCACGAAAATTGCATTCAATTTTTTGCCCAGCCCTAATAACATGTACCTTTAATGTACTAATATGCAGTTAACTTTTTAGAGGTAAATAATTTCCCAGTGCCCTGCCCCAGTGACAGCTTTTGTACCTTTTTTAATCAATAATTATAATTTGCCATAATGCAGCTCTAACAGAACCTAACAAACCCAAACAGAAATGCATATAGATCTCAACAATCTGATCTTTGACAGTGAACTGAGATCTGCAAAAATAAAAGTGATGTAACTCAGAACTGCCATCACATAATTGCTATGCCCTTAGTGTGTAGGAATGTACAGTATGAGCTGGTGATGTAACTGCAGCTGCTATTATTTGCTAAGGCATGCTACACCCACTTCTGGCAGCTCCATTATTAAACCCATATTATGAATATTCATAAATGAACAGCTAATCCATGCAGGACGCAACCAAACTGAACAATCTACTGTCCCTTAAATTTCCAAAACAATGCATTTTTTTTAAGCTTAACACAGCATGAAACCATAAAGGTCAGTATCTTTCATCGAAAAGGAAGTGGGTAAGAGGTTGTGAACAACAAAACATGACAGTTCAATATCGTGATTTTATTTGCATGTAAAAATTGAACAAACACTGTTGCTGATGGCATTGTCTAGCACATTTCACTCTAGGTTCACTTGCTTCAAATATAATGCAAATTATCATAATACATAAATCCAATTTTGGGGATTAAACAACCTTTCTTAATTGCTGTGAGGCAAAAAGGAAGTTGTTTTGAGTAAGCTGAACATTGTTCCTCTTTAATACTGTAGTAGTTCCCGATCTCGTTTTTTCAGATGACACATTCTTAGAAAAAAATGCTGACATGCAATCAGAAATCTGGTCTTTTCTTATTACTCAATGGCAGTAAACCAGATAATTAGGCCAAGAGGTCCGGTCATTGAGAATGGTGTGCTTCGCTCCATCAGACCACTGCAGTTAAAAGCATTGCAATGATGTTTAGAGACCACAATCATTCCACAGCCTCGTCATGTCGCTAAAGTTCTGCACACCTGAATATTTCTCTATGGGGCAGGTCATGATCAAGCACAGTCATACAAATGGGAACAGAATTAGAGAAAATGAGAAAACTTGATAAAACATTTGGCCTGTAATTCTCTATCTGTTCTTTTGGATGGCCAAATTTGGGGCGGAAATACCAAAATGCGGAAGTTCAATCTGTAGTTAAAAAAAAAAAAAAGCCCTGGAGCTGTCAAAAGATGACAAAAAAAAATATGCATTTTGAGTCATCTTCATTTACATATAATACGGATATGCAAAATATGCTAACTTTAAGTATAGGAGCTTGCTTCATTTTAAGAAGGACATCACTGAAAGCATGTCATTTGTTCATGAATTGGACTACACTGGTTGTGCCACACATTTTTGATTCACTTTAATCAACCAGCTCCTTGTTATTTGTTCATGAATCAAACTAAACTGGATGCATTGTATACTTTTGATTCCATTATAAGGTAGTTGGGGTGGGCGATATAACCAAAATCTTATGTCACGGTATGAGAAATTTTATTTCACGATAATATGTACCTCAATATAGCTATTTTTATTTTATTTTTGTTATTAAAATTAAGGAAAAGAAGCAAATTACAAGCACAACAGAACAAATAAATATGAAATAAACGTTTAATTTATTCAGCTACAGCAGGATAGGTTTATTTAACATGTAGTAAGAAATATTACAGAAATTGAATAAAGTGTATAAATAAAACACTGCATAATCTTCACTGTATCAATCAAACATGATTAACATTAATAATGACAGACAGCAGCAGGTAAATAAGGCTGTTGTCCCTTTAAGACCGACTGCACGGATCCAATATACTGAAACACATCCGGTTTTCACCCAACTGTTTTACATTTATTTAACAAATAACCGACTGTGTTTACTTGAATACTCCACACGACAGGTATTATTACATAACTGTGTGCGTATTTGACCATTCAAGCACAGTAAAGCACAAAAGAGATCTGTTTTCGCGATCGGGATCGCATGCTGTCTGAGAGGGGCTTTCAGTGCGTGCTCTTTGGCTGAGAGTCAGTCAGCGCGAGCACCGCATTGAGTTCTTTTTCACTGCTTATTGCACTTAATAACTCTACCAAGTGCGTCCCACTCTTTATTTTCTCATTCATGCATGTTTCCTTATCACTCAAAAGGTGTATGATACGCAGATATATTTGCATACCGCGAAATACACAATATAGCAAAATCCCTAACGATAGACACTTTATGTTGCAGTAACGATATATACCGTCATATTGCCCAGCCCTATTATAAGGTGCTGATTCCCAATAATCCCTTATCCATGAATCGTACTAAACTGGCTGAATGTTTGTATTTGCATGCATCCCACTATTATTTTGAAGTACACTGTCTTTGTTTCATCACTTTTAATTTAGAAACACATTCACAACTTTGGTTTGTCACCCTGATGTCAGATGAACTCTGTGCTTCTTGGTCAGAATAAGCTGTAAAGTGAATCAGGCTTAATGCGAATTGTGACTATACAAGACTGCTAAACCAATTCAACAATAAAAAACATTGGATGTTGAACTTGGACGTCACTTGACGTTGGACTGTCTGTCCCCAGTTTGAAAGGCAGGGTGGAGATAAGACACTGATTCTGAGCATATGCATGAATCACAACCTGAAATACAAGAAAAACACTTAAGCTACTCTCTAGTCACACAGTCCTATGAAAATCTAAAAATATCAAAACCAACATAAAACATCCAGGCCAAACATTCCCTGAGACTCATTGTGCCATCTTCAGTTTGACTCCCCATATGCCCTGGTCTGGCTGTCTGCCCTGAGCTCTTTTACTCTCTGACATCCACTAAGTCAGTATTAGATATTACACACTAAGAAGAAGATTTCCACCTGTGTTGATAGATATTTATGGACCATGCCAAAACATGACCTCATCTCCAGCAGCACGCAGAATGAAAAAAGGCATATTTTGCACCACATGTTCTCTGTAGATTTAACACCTGCTGCACAGTGTCTTCCTCCCCGAAATGTTCACATCTTCACACGCACATTTTCCTCTCGTGGCAGCAGAGGTTGTGGCACATGTACAAAAACTTCACAACATGCAGCATGCCCTGGTGTGCTCTCTCACTGAAAATACACAAACTTTGACAAGTGCTGCTTTCACCGCTCACTCTGCACTCATTTCGGAAAAATGCACACACTCAATTTGAATGTCATATGATGAACAGCATATTCTGCTGCATTACATAAAAACATTTTTAAAGTATATCAAAGTAAACTTGTGATTTCCTGCCACCAACTGTATCTGGTTGGACCTTTCAAGCCTAAAGATGCCTTCCACCATCACCAGCATTTGTGTATGATTGTTGCATTTCACCTCCTAGAAGCAGTAACACAGAACTTTCAAATCCATCATGATGCAGTCCTCCGCTTATTCACCATGGTAAAACGAATGAATAATGAACATATCAAATGAGCACCAGTAGACCTTTTTCACATTTACGGGGTTCTCAGAAGCATTAGTCGTCATAGTTGGGTAAACTTATATAGAGGTGAATGAAAACTACAACTAAAATAATTTTTACATACCCATTTGCCCCAATAGCAAAAGAAAAAATGGCACAGCATTCTATGACTTTCCAAATTTGGGGAAAAAATATTGAGAGATTGATTACAGTGGTCAGAAGAGAGAAAGATGTCAAATTTGCAGTCAGTTCCTCATGCAGCGACAGCAGTGTTAACCAGTTTTCTGTTATTTAATGTCATGGTAATAAAACAAGGTATACTGCTATAAACGTACACATTAAAAAAAGGGTCCATATGTTTTAACAAAACTTTTGCATACGCATATGGTCAGAACACCCTGTGGATCTTGTCAATATAAATTAATGACTTATGGTCTTTGTTTGTCAGTGCTAAATAATTTTCTGAATCATAAAACCCACTCAGGCTGCCACATAGGAACAAATGTCTTCCTAAAGCATCATTATCAGAATCTCAAAAGGGTGTGGGCTGATAAATGGCCTGCCTGAACTTCCAACAATCCCACTGACCTCCTGCCAATGAAGATATTTCCACTTTCTTTTCTCTCTTTAAGTCATTTTCAGTCCAAAAAAGAAGAGGATTAAAGACCAACACAATAGAATTGTTTTACAGACATAGACTAAGCCTAGTTCTATCTAGACTAAAGGGATTTTCGATGGAAAACCACTCCTGACAGAGCAGTTTAATCCATGTTTAGTCTTAATCTGCATTGAAGAAACAAACTGACAAGGTTTTAGAAGACAACCTTAATCTTAAAATGCCATGCAGAATAGCAACATCAAACATATGTAAGGAATATATTATATATGTAATCCATTGTAGGAAATACATTTATGAATCAAATAATTCCTTTTATTAAAGGGCAATATTTGCATATACTTGAATTCATTATCGGGGCATTTTTTCCTTAAAACATACTTTTCACCGTCACCAAATACTTTATATTATTTTCACATTCAACAACAGTTTCAAAGACAACAACTTCAGATAGAGGTGTCACACCAATATTTTAAGCCCCATATTTAATGCATCTGGGACATTTTGCCCCAAAAAGATGTGCAGATTAGATTAGATTAGATTAGACAAACAGACAGACAGACAGACAGACAGACAGATAGATGCAAGCACACAAAAAATAACTACATTACTTACTACATTGCTATTATATACTACAAACACTACTATTCAGTAAATCCATACATATGTCCAGTAGTGTAATGTAACGAAGTAATAATACTTCGTTACAGTACTTAAAGGGGTCATATGATGCAATTTCAATTTTTCCTTTCTCTTTGGAGTGTTACAAGCTCTTGGTGGATAAAGAAGATCTGTAAAGTTGCAAAGACTAAAGTCTCAAATCCAAAGAGATATTCTTTATAAAAGTTAAGAGTCCAAGTGCAAAGACCGCAAATGTGGGTATTTGGACAAGGCATGAGTCTCGTCCTGCTGGGAGAAGGTGTCATGAGAAATTGAGTCCCCCCTCGAAATCGGGTCCGCTTAGGACCCCGAGTGATCCCATTGGTTCAACGAACTTTTAATGGCTATTATTTTTAGCGCCTGATTACAATTCCTGCAAAATCGCACTTTGATTTATGTCGTTTGAACTTCATTATACTGAAAAGATAAGTGTAGGAGTCTCACTAGCGCTCCACACGGGTGTTCGCCGTCTTTTTTTCTGACAGTTCGCGAGAGAGGGGGCGGGGTTTTGTGTGATGTCGACCTGCGAATGAAGACACAATGGCTGGATTGCGTTTACATTACACTGAGATCCGATCACAATGCGTCCTCGACTTACCTCTGGAGCAGGACACGCTGATCGGATAACATTCCGATCAGAAGCGCGTTTACAATTGTATTTACAATGTGTATGTGGACAACATCCGGATACAGGTCGCATGTTAATGCCAAGTGTAAACGCAGCCAGTGACTTATTAAAACATCCCTGAATGAATCAACATTTTTGAATGAATCGATTTAATCTCGATGACTCGCTGGTTAACAGTGACTTGCCGCCACCTGCTGGCGGCTTTAATTTCATATTTCAAGTATCTTTTCTTGTTTTAAATCTTTTCAAATATCAATATTCAACGTTTTATGTTTAAAACAAAGCATTATTTATGCATTTGTGTTAAATGAATCCATACACCCTTTGTCCCCACTGAGCTACATTAAACTGTAAATACATCTAAATGCCACTTCAGATGCAGATTTCAGAAATGTTTTCATATGTTGGAATGAAAGACAAAGTAGCTAGTGAATAAAGAGCTTCTTATTCGTACCCAAAGATACAAAATGGAGGAAAGAGTTAAAACAGAACTTTTTGAATCTTGCTACCCAAACCCAAAATGAGCATTGTGAAGCTTTATTTATATTTATTGTAATCCTTTATATTTCAATTGTTTCAGGGCAGTTCGTGAAGACAGAAACATAAGAGATGTTGTGACAACCTGCACAGTTCCAGTTCCACCTGCCACACCAGCTCCTCTCTGAGCTGCATTAAAAAGTCTGTGTAAATGAATCTGAATGATGCAGATCGAATGCTGATTTCATAAATGCAAAAACGGTTTTCTTGTGTTGGAATGAAAGAGTTAAAACTGAACACAATCTTGCTGCTCAAACTGTGTATAGCACAATTTTTATATCTATATATATATATATATGTGTGTGTGTGCTCCTTTTCTCTTTTGAATTTGCTTGTACTTTTACTTTAAATACTTTTGTATGTTAAATATTAAAAAATATATACTTTTCATACTTAAGTACAATAAATATCACACTTTAAAACTTTTACTCAAGTAATATTCTAAACGGTGACTTCAACTTCTACCAAAGTCATTTTCTGGTAAGATATCTGTACTTTTACTTAAGTGTGGATTTCAAGTACTTTATCCACCACTGCATGTCACCCCAACTACGCGACATAACGCGCACACATTATGAAGCGTTCTGTCGCGTTTGCAGTTCAGACAGCTTGGTTTATTTTAAAGGACGTTCTACTTTGTCGCGTCGCGTGTAGGCCCACCTCACCCACGACATAAAACTTCAAACAACTCAAAGGAATTAAACCCAACAATACCTTTCCATTCTGTCTTGCACATACTGAAACATAAACACATATTATAACAAAACTACGCGAACGCCGACTGTTTGACTGACCAAATACAGAGAAAGCGGTTGAAACAAGACAACACCCAGGATGAAAGTAAGTCAAAACTCCGCTCTACCCACCCTTGCTTGAATTTTCCAGGACAAACAATCCGCTTCAACTATTCATTCATGCATTTTCCGATGTGGTTTCCAGTTCTGAGGTGGCTGAGAGGATGAAGGTAACTCGTAAATTGGTTTTTGGTGGTTAATCTGAGGCGGTTTGGAGTATCTGAGGGAGTTTGCGGAGGAATCCTGCTCGCGGTGAGTGTTGTCGCAGGCGCAGCTCAGGCTGGAAGTTCCTGTTGCGCTCTACAGGGAAATTCAACAGGAAACTCCAGCGCCGCAGTGCGGCACACTTCCAGCAGGGGGGCGTTCAGGATCACAGCCCTTATTCCGCACTAAACGTCCGTGAGTGCAGAAGCAGGAACTTTGAACTGTGAAATGTTAGTTTTATCATGTGGAATCTAGAGTGAAATGTAAATATTCCAATTTTAGAAATGCTACATCTTATATGTACATTTACCCCCATTCTATTTCATTTTATTTTTTGCTTTCATATTTCCTCCATTTCATATACTTTATTTTCCTGTATTGTGTATTTCAGTGCTATAAACAATATTGTAACGTTCCATTGTAACGTTGTTGTAGTCTCTTACACTCTCCAAGCCAAGGCTACATTTATTTGATCAAGAATATTATAAAATATTATTCCAATTAAAAATGTATTTATTCTTGTGATGGCAAAACGGATTTTTCAGCAGCCATTACTCCAGTTTCACATGATCCGTTACAAAACATTGCATCAAGTATCGTTTATTATTATTATCAATGTTGAAAACAGCACAACTCGGCACAATGTGCTGCTTAATATTTTTGTGGAAATCATGATTCAATTTTTTTTATTTTCAATTTAATGCATTCTCACAAAAAAAAGTTAATTTATTTAAAAAAAAAACTTACTGAATTCAAACTTTTGAATGGTAGTGTATTAAAAAAGTATAAGGCAGTATTATATCTCAAAGTAAGGGCAATTTAATTTAAAATATGCAATCCATTCAGCACAATGAAAAAGGCTTTAAGCAACAACAACATACAAATATAGGCATGAACTGCATACAAATGTAGTCTACACTTTTCACAGTTAGCTAATATTATGTACAGTACTTAAATTTGAGCTTTAAGTTTTTCTTTTCACGGTTGCATGTAATATACATAATTAGATCAAATTAAATTGCTTTTGTCATGTGCGCTTCACATATCCACTGCACGTAGAAGACACTTACGTTTTACTTCTGACATATTGAGCCATAACACAGGCCAACAATGCTGAAAAAAACACTGTTCACAAAACATTACGTTAAGTATCTTGATGCAGCAACTGTGCTGTAGACAGTAGACAATTTAACACAAGTTTCACTGTTTACAGACACAAAGTGCTACTTCTGTACCAATGAAGTGCTATAGTGATTTTGTCTCTCTCATGTGCTATGAAGTCAGATATCCTGGTAGAGAAAAACAAGAACAGTACAGCAGCCGTCATGCAGCTGTACAATAAATAATCTGTCTTGTGTTCAATGCTCTGGATTGAAACCATGCTCAATCTGTTAACACTGTTCAAATCCAGCCATTAGCGACAGCGCCAAGGACTCCACTGTAAAAGACAACAGGAACATATGGGGAGTAAAACAAAATATTTCTGGGTTCACTCATTATTCACTGAAAAAAATAAATATATAGACAATTTATAAAGATTTTTGTTTTTGCATTGGAACATTTGTTTTTAATTCTTACTCTCAATGATGATTCTTACTGTATTTTTATAACTGTAATAATTAATTACTGTAAATATTCTGTAATATTTAGTATATCTGTAATAATCAGTAAATTAAAATTAGTACAACAAATAGCACCAATACTTTACAACAGTGGTTCTCAATTCCAGTCCTCGCGTACCACTGCTCTGCACATTTTTTATGTATCTCTTATCACTTCAGACGTTTGTTCTATTCAACCGTAAGTGCCCTGCGAAAGTGGACATCACAGGATATTCCACCATGATTCCAGTTCGAAGGGAGCGTATATGTTCTTCTCAAAGGGCATTAAAGTGTGCGAGACGTGAATTTAAATTGCATTTATTCACAGAGGTATATTATGTCACACTTTACACTTCTCTAGTAAGCTTCGTCTGTGTGTAAAGACGCTGCAGGCAGTGGTGTAGCTCAAATCCGTGAATGAATGTTCCGAAGTGAAGTACACTTAAATGGATTTCCCGTGCTCAGGGAGTAGGGAGCAATGAACACTGTGTAGGGACCATGTCAATCGGAACACAGTTCATTCATGGAGCTCTCTTCAAACGAGCTGGTTATCTGAATCAGGTGTGTTAAATAAAAGAGACATGCAAAATATGCAGAGCTGTGGTACGCGAGGACTGGAATTGAGAATATTTCCATAAATGCACTGCTCTTGTTTGCAATAGAGTATATTGTCTTTTGGAGTTAAATACAGACAACATCTGAACAGGGTTAGTGAGATTCACCCTGTTATTTTAAAATGCACAGCAGTGGAGGACTTACAATGAGGAAATGAGCCTCTGCACACGGCCTTGTTTAAAATAGTCACCAGAAACATGTGACAGTTTTTAAAATCCGACTCCATTTTGTCAATCGACTCGATTCTGAGGGGAAAAAAAGAAAATATTTAACCAATGGTAAAATCCGAAAAGGGAAGCAAAACCCCATCCTCATCAAAATGAAGTGAAAGCTGCGAGACAAGGACAAGTGGCTAGACTGAAACATCTAAAGAGATTCTATACATGGAGAGTTTTAAACTTACTTCCAGGCCCCAAAACCAGCCTGCCATCTGTCTGAGAAAATGAGAACTAAGTTCAGCACTTTCATGATGGCCTCCTTGACAAAACTGACCTGCAAAGACACAGTAACCTGAATTGATGGATCAGAAATAACACAAATGTCCATAATGGTATAAAAGTAAAAACTAGGCCAACCATCATGGGGAAGACAGCTTACTGAATTGATAGGAAAAACTGCAATTTTAACATGCAAATTTTTTTTGACAGACTCATTTTTTGGTCTGTATATTTACCGCTTACTTTCTCTCTGAGCAGACATCGGTCATGAATGGTGGACAAGTATCTGTAGTGGATTTTGATGAGCTGGTCAAGATCCTTAGCCTCCTGTACTTGGTGTTGAAACTCTAGACCTGTACTATGCAGGATCTGCGAATGAAATGTAGCAAGGTGTATGTCCACAGGGTAATAAAAGGATGATTCAAATAAAAACAAAACAAAAAAAGTCTGAACTCTGCTGCAAATAAATAAAGCCTATTTTATGTATTTCAGACCTACCCTTGTCATAATGTAGTTATGCAGGCTGTTGACAAAGTGCATGAGTTTGACCCTCAGGAGAAACATCCTGTGAATCTGCTGGTTTATGGGCTCTTTGGCTGTGCTTTCCTCAGACTGGCCTCCTTCTTGTGTCTTAGCAGCTACTGTCAAATCTGTGGGAAGACTCTATATTAAGATCCCATATGAACTAGTGAATTGAAACCATCTTGATATGAAAGTATTGCGAATAAAGAAAAAAAGACCTGTGATCGCTGAACTACAATGAGATACAATGGAGCTATGATGTTACATAAATATGAAATATATAGATATCTTATTGCCATTTAATAGCGTATCCTTTTTGTAATAATATCCACTAGCTTTATTTCTCGCTCTTTTTATTACAAATAAACAGAAGTAATGAAAACTCCAGTAGAGAAATCATAACTCGCCACTGAATCGTAATGTGTCCAGGCTATATTTGGCCCATTTGATCTGAAGCAGCAGTAGAAAGACCTGATTGTAGATTTTCTGACACTCTGAACTCATAACAATATCTACAGGCCATGGAACCTGGTGAGAGAAAATCAAAAGGCATTCATATAAAATGCATAATTTATACAGATAACTCATAAAAACAAATACATACATTTACATTTCAAAACAAATAAATTAAAACAATTTTTATTATTTATTGTGCTATTACAATCTTCAAAGCATAAAGAGCAAAATTTTTCAAAATGTCAAAATTAATTGTAACCTTATAACTCAGCGTAAGACCATCAAGGTTATTCACTGGCTGTTTTTTTCTTGCAGGATCAATAGTTTCAAGAAATATAGACAACCTAGAATCATGAGAAAAAAATAACCACAGGATATTGAGTGGTATCGGGTAGGGTTGAATGGTAAACCACAGGATCTCTAGAGATGCATGTGCAGTACCGGTTGCTGTCCTCGGGTTGGCGCTGACCAACAGCCTCTTGCAGCTGCACATTAAGGAATGCCAGCTGCTGCCAGCTCTCCTTCTCCAGAACTTTGTCAAAGATGGCTGTATAGAAATCATACATAGTATCCCCAGCCTCCAAAAGGAAGTAGTTTCTCATGGCCTGCAAGTACCCCAGAAGCCTAAGATGAAAAATGAGAAAGTTAAGCATAAAAAGTTAAGCAACACTGTGAGGTTCATGCACAAAGGACTCATCTGCAGTATCTCACCTGTAGTCTTTCTTCAGGGTTCTCATGAGGTTGCCACAGCATTCGATGTATCTCCTCTCAATATGTGGATACAAACAGGAGCGGAGCGTAAGCTCAAACGTCTGACATGTCACAGACTCAGAGGAGCGGTCCAAAATCACATTGCCGACAGAGAATTTCTCATGGAAATCATTTTGCTCTAAATAAAGCCTGCAAGAGATAACACATCGCAATCACTTCAACGGAAAGCAAGCTAATGAAATTGTGAATGACCAAACATAGTTTAGTGACTTTATATAATTTCAATCTTTGAAAACACAAATCTACATTTAACATTTTTGCTCTTAGTGTGAACTTCAGTGACGTCAAACCATTTATTCTGTATTCTGCTGTTACCTTGCAAAATTAATGGCCAGCAGGGGGTCATGGATGTCGTCCAGCTCCAGATGACGTGCTACAATGGACTGCATCTTGATCAGGCTCTTCTTAGTTGCCTGTTGCTTGGTAACCGTATTTGTGGGTGACTCTTCTCCATGCCAAAGACGTGTCTGAACTGATTCCAAGAAGAGCGTGTACAGACTCTTTCTTTCGGCATCTGCAGAGAAACAGAATTCATTAATCATTGTCAGAAATATTAAGACATTAAGCTATAAGAAACATAAAAATGAAGTAATCAACTAAAACACAAAAACAAATGGATATTATCACCAAACGAAAACTAATGTAAAAATGTGAGCATGCAACAAAAAACTAAACTGAAACTTGAAAACAACATGGATGAAAATGTAATAGAATTACAGAGAAAATTACTTCAGACCATCAGTGCATTATGTTGAAATTAACCACTATTAAACAAGAAGGGGTCTAATTCACATTTAAAATAAACAACCACATATTTCTTTCTTTGTATGACTTTTAGGGTGGGTATATCTACTAAATAAGTAGTAACTCCTGCAAATAACACCGTAAAGTAGGGCTGCACGATAAATCGCATGCGATATTTAACGCGCATCTTGTCAGAAAAGCCGGTTCTGTAATCAGCGGTAAATCTCCATCACGTGCGTGCTTTCACATTGAGCAGCATTAACTACACAGAGCCGTTGTTCACTGACGAGCTGCGCAAAACCACGTTCATATTCGCGCGATTTTTTGCGCAGCTTGTCAGTGAACTTTTTTTAATTTGAAGAAACCAGGAGTATCAATATAAAATAACTAAATTAAAATTAAAATAGTTACATTCTGTAATTTTAGTAGATTCAAGAACTGGATGTTCTTCAGGGTTCGATCATGAATTTATTGGACTTTTCCACTTGTTTGTGATTATGGGAATATATCACAAAAACATTCAATGTTTTTAAATTATTTTGAACTGGCCATTTCTCAGCAATGTCTACTCAAAATATTTTAGAGCTTGATATTAAAAATGTATATTCATTATAGAAATGTCCATTACTTTTTATATTGTATTCATTTCCACGACTTTTCCAGCTCTAGAATTTTGATGTTTAAAAATTCAGTTTTTTCAAGACCTTGGGAACCCTGGTTCTTAAATAAAAATGAGTTGTTGAGGGAACAAATTAAAATAAGAAATATATTGTCAGTTTTAATCAACAAAGGCCTTGAGTATATTTCTAAGTCTGTGCCATGAACACAGACTGGTGACTAGTAGTTGTTCTCTGACGCAACCTCCAGCTGACGCTAGATCTGCGTATGTAGTTCATGATGCTGAATCATAAGTGCCCATGGATGCCAAGTTACTGCAAAATGTAGCAGCACTGGCACATTTATAGCACATGTCATTGTCAGTAAGTGCTACAGTGCCGTGTTGTTATATGTGACAACTTTGTATTCTTTTGCGTGTGTCATCATAGGCAGAGGGAACAAATTTCTTATGTTATACAGGATAAGCACTGAAACTAACACTAGGGGGGAAAAAATACTTTAAAAAAAATACATAAAAACTAAACTTGACTGAAATTTATCCTCTGACACTGACCTCTGGAGGAGCCATCCGGCTGCGCTGTCTCCTTGCAGTCCAGGTTCCTCAGGAGCTGCATGGATTTGCCAGCCATGATGATCTGCTTGAGCACAGGCTTGAGAAAGGACACCATGGTGTGCTGTCTGCTGCTGGACGCCTGCTCTCCACCAGAACTTCCACTGGCAGCATCACTGAGCCTCTCCTCGCTCTCCACCGTCTCAGACACGCTATACAGCGTGTAAGTGGCATACCAGAAGTCCCTGTGGTTTACTGGTACATCCTTGTTCCTAGTAAACATATCTATATATTTATTTATTCAGAAAGCAGGAAACTAACACTAGGGGGGAAAAAATACTTAAAAAAAAATACATAAAAACTAAACTTGACTGAAATTTATCCTCTGACACTGACCTCTGGAGGAGCCATCCAGCTGCGCTGTCTCCTTGCAGTCCAGGTTCCTCAGGAGCTGCATGGATTTGCCAGCCATGATGATCTGCTTGAGCACAGGCTTGAGAAAGGACACCATGGTGTGCTGTCTGCTGCTGGACGCCTGCTCTCCACCAGAACTTCCACTGGCAGCATCACTGAGCCTCTCCTCGCTCTCCACCGTCTCAGACACGCTATACAGCGTGTAAGTGGCATACCAGAAGTCCCTGTGGTTTACTGGTACATCCTTGTTCCTAGTAAACATATCTATATATTTATTTATTCAGAAAGCAGGTGTATAATTAGCAGGATAATGTGGACACAGACAGTGGTTAGCGCAAAGTGAAAATCACCCTGACACAACACTAAGGGGTCTTGAATCACCCTGAAGTCGTTTATTTTGCGATAATGATAAGTTGGCTGTATGTAATCCCTTACATACAGTACCATTCAAAAGTTTGGGGTCGGTAAGACTTTTTAAATGTTTTTAAAAGAAATCTTATTCTCATCAAGACTGCATTTATTTGATCGAAAATATAGTAAAACAGCAATATTTGTGAAATATTACAATTAAAAGTAACATTTTCTATGTTCATATATGTGACCATGGACCACAAAACCAGTCATAAGGGTAAATTTTTCGAAATTGAGATTTATACACCAACTGAAAGCTGAATAAATAAGCTTTTCATTGATGTATGGTTTGTTAGGATAGGACCATATTTGGCCGAGATACAACTATTTGAAAATCTGGAATCTGAGGGTGCAAAAAAATCTAAATATTGAGAAAATCGCCTTTAAAGTTGTCCAAATGAAGTTCTTAGCAATGCATATTACTAATCAAAAATTAAGTTTCAATATATTTACAGTAGGAAATTTACAAAATATCTTCATGGAATATGATCTTTACTTAATATCTTAATGATTTTTGGCATAAAAGAAAAATCAATAATTTTGACCCATACAATGTATTTTTGGCTATTGCTACAAATATACCCCAGCGACTTAAGACTGGTTTTGTGGTCCAGGGTCACATATTTTAAAATGTAATGTATTCCTGTGATGGCAAAACAGAATTCATGGATTTATCATCAATTCTTGTGAAAAACATGATTTTTTCCCCCCAAACTTTTGAAATGGCAGTATATATAGACATTTTAAGGGTTTTTGTACCTTTGAATTATAAATTCTTTGGCGGGGTCAAATAAGTGACCGTGAACAATCCATTCGTCTACAATCTCAAGGTATGGCCTGACCGTTTCTACCCAGAGAGAGAAAAGGAGCGCCACCTGATAGAAAAGAGG
>NW_015539876.1:673705-691617 GCF_001515605.1 Sinocyclocheilus anshuiensis
TAATTTTTTGATCTTTTTATAATAAACAAAAAATAAGAGCGGTACACGGATATATGTACAAATTTATGCATCTAATGCTTAATACCAAAACCAGACACACTTACAGACTGCTCGGAGGCCTCGCCCACACTGTCATACTCTATTATGGCCTTGTAGAGGGTGTTGAGTAAGTGTGAGGCTCGTAATACATTGGGCGTTCCAGGCGGCACATCAGCCACTCCTATGCAGAAAACCCTGTGCAGCATGGTGATCTGAGCCAGATGAGGACTTAGCCGTTCCAGCACAGATGACAGAGTCACTGTCTCATCTATGAAGAATCACCATAAAATCAATACTATAACACAAAATTAACTGAGAATATATTTTACACACTGAAAAAAAAAAAACTTGTGTAGGACTTACTTAGAAACTGCTACTAAATTTCACAAATAATTACAAAGAAACAGCAAGTAACACATTGAATGAAACGTGAAATTTTGTAGCAGAAAGACTGAAATAGTATTTTCTTGTAAAACATACTCCGATAATCTTAATTTAAAAAAATTTAATAAAACTTCAATATACAGTATATATATTTTTTAGAGTGCTAACACAAAGAAAAACCGACCTTTGGCAATAACGTCTTTCTCGATAAATTTAAAAAAATTTAATAAAACTTCAATATACAGTATATATATTTTTTAGAGTGCCAACACAAAGAAAAACCGACCTTTGGCAATAACGTCTTTCTCGATAGTATTGAGCTCCTCTTTAAAGCTGGTGAAGTATTTATACAGGGCCCACACAAATGCTTGGTAGGTCCTGAAGGGAGGATCAGAGCTCTTCTTGGAGGATGAGGAGGAGGAGGAAGAGTTAAGACCTGGAGGACAGGGCTCTGCACTGTGGCCGGTCACTTCATCAATAAATTTTTGCAGTCGGGAAACAGCCTGCCCATAGGCTGCTATGTGCTCCAGTACAGAGTGAAGACAGTTCTGTACAAAAACATCCATATTGATAAAAAGGCAGTTTGAACCAATCATCTGGTTTTGTCTTGCACAATTTCAGAACTATTCATAACAATTTAAACGGTCCCTCATTAGTTATTGTAATATGATAATAGCTTATTAAAATTAAATTAACAGCATCTAATTTAGCCTTAGACAATAATATAAATTTGAAAAAATCTTTAAATGAAACTGATATATTATACATTTGAAAAATGTTTTTTTTTCTCTCCCATAAAATTCAGCATTTGGCTTTTTTGTAGTGTAATATCTTTATTAATGTCTGTGTTTGCGTTTATCCCAATAAATACAGACATTTAAATAAAAGCCGGCACCTTCCCTACTTTACATGAGCATGGTAAACTTCCAAGAAACCCCATAAATTTAGGCCTGACAGGGGATGTTGAAAAACAACTTCCACTCACATTAGTTAGATGTGTGACCACCACATCATTCCTCACAGTCACCTTGCCATCATTGTGCTGGAAAATGAAAAGTTTCTTTACACCAGAGAAGAGCCTGAGGAGAGGCAGAAAAGAACATCTGATCTTTCCTGCAGTAAAAACCTTGATATGAGCAGTCAATAATCTTTGTGATGCATTCTCTTCTCTTATTCCCTGCAGGTTTCAACTTGCATTCTAATCCCTATCCACATATGTAACCTTCACAAACTTAACATATGCACTTTCCTTTGGTAAGAACAGGTTTGTCCAGGTTATTAAATGTAATCATGGCAATAACATACATACATACATAAATAAAAAAAGATAATCAAAAATATATGTTACATTTTTTTGAAAGTCTTGAATGCTCTTATGCATTTATTTGATGGTAAATATAGTAAAACATTAATATTGTGAAATATTGTACAATTGAAAAAAAAAAAAAAAAGTTTTTCTACTTTAATATATTTTAAAGGGGTCCTATTATGCTCTTTTACAAAGTCTTGATTTTGTTTTGGGGGTGTACTAGAACAGGCTCTCATACTAGGTTGTTCGAAAAACAATTTTTTTTTCACATATTTTACATGATTACAACACCTCTCTCTACAGTCTGGCATAAACGGCTCGAATAGTTCCTGTATCAAATGAAAACCAGCCTTCTGAAATACGAAATGTGCTGTGATTGGTTAGCTGGGCCAGTGTGTGTTGTGACTGGCAGCACTCGGAGCCTGGTCGGTAAATCCTGGAAAATATGTGTTGTAGTCCAAACGAGTTGTTCGTTGTAGTTTTTGAAAAGTGATTTCTGTTAAATAAAATATCTCCTTTTGAAGTGGACTTTGAGCTTTGTAACTTCACAGATCTTTTTTATGCTCAAATAGCAACATTACAGACTAACTAAAGTTGAAAAAGTGAAAAAGCATAATAGGACCCCTTTAAAATGTAATGTATTCCTGTGATGGCTAAGCTGAATTTTCAGCAGCCAATATTCCAGTCTTCAGTGTCCCATGATCCTTCAGAAATCATTCTAATATGCTGATTTAATTCTCAAGAATAATTTTTTATTATTATCAATGTTGAAAACTTTAAACAATTCTTATCAATCAATTATTTTATTCATTAAATAACATAAATATATCTTAGTGTCTTAATTGTTTAGATTTTTATAAGGCATTAGCTTCTTGTCGATCCACTGGTTCACATTTACAACTGCGTGTTTGCTGCATATGGGTCGATTTTCACTTCGTTCTGAACAAAAACAGCAGACGGACTTATTGAAAATGCACATTCATTCTCTGGCAGCAGGTGGCGCTTTTCGGACTGCTTTGTGTACTGCGGTAACCGCAGTACACTAAGCAGCTCAGCACCTGTGCAGCGCTCATGTTTATTTAATGAGATCATAGCCTTTAGAAGCTTAATGGTCACATTCAGCCATATCACAATTCGTGTCTTTCCGTCCCCAAATTTAAGACCTCTTGAAATCATAATTAAGACTTTCTTGTACCATTTAAGATTTTTATGGCCTTAAATTTGATACAATTAAATTTAAGACTTTTTAAGGCTTTTGTAAATTACCCTGTAAATGTCAAATAAATTTAAAATAAAGAGACTTCTTTCAAAAACATTAAAAAAACAAAAAAATTATTCCAAATTTCTGACTGGTATATATACAGTATATAATCATACCAAAGAGTTTCCCGAATCACTTGTGTCTCTGTAAAAAAAGACTTCTCCTCAGGCAGGTAGAGGGGCCCAGTGTTATACAGGTGCTGATCCCTGGAGGGAAAGAGAATGATATACAAAATGACAATGTGAACTCTCAAATAAACTCCATTTAAAACTTAAAAAGCATTTGCTTCTAAAATCTTATTAAATCATGACAAAAAATCCAAATTTATGGCCTTGTGATGAAGAAAGCAAACAAGACATGACAAGCAAAAATGTCTTACCAGACATTGTAGAGGTTGGAGTGCAAGTGGAGGCTGTGTGGAAAGCGGGGAGAGTTGGGAACCCAATACGAAGTGACAATATGCTGCTCCAACCAAGCCCTGGAGTCCGACTCACCCACTACAAGAACAAGACTCAGTGAGAACTAGGAATTCTGAAAAAATAAAAAAAAACTTTCATTAACTGAGGGCTACTATAAGAAAACGTGCTGATACTGTCCCATACCGGTCCAGGTGACTTGGACAGTCTTGTCATTCTGCTCGTGGTCCTCCTGTGGCGTCCTGTCCACCTGTATACCAGAATCCTCTCTGCTCAGGGGCTGCTGGCTATCTTCTTCTTCACTCTCATCCTCAGACCACTCCTGCCAAATAAACGACCTGTGGTTCTCTGTTATGGCTAACTATATATATAGTATAGAATAGCATTGAGGGGTCAAGCCTTTTAAATTTGTTTAAAATATTTCATTAAATATGCATTGAATTTTGATGATGGTTTTCCTTTTTGGGTGAACTATCCCTTTAATAAAAACTATATTGGCATTTTAAAACAAACTCACAAAAATGACAAAATTAAATGAAAATTAAAAAAAATCTAATTAAAAATGTTAACAAAAAACTAGTATATAAAAGTATATCAATGATACTAAAATAACATTGTTTCATGTTTATTTAGTGGCTTGGTTATTTTAAATAAAATTTGACCATATTTTACATCTAATAAAAAAAAAAAAAATGTTTTTGCTTTCTATATTTTAAATTTACTTCAAAAGGCAAAACCATGACTCCACTGAATAAAAAAAATCTACCATTTAATTAAAAAGCAAATGCATAAATATTTAAATTAATAAGATGAAAAGTACTGACAAATCATTTATATGCCATATCGCCCAGCCTTTTATTATATGATACTAGACCGGATCTGATCTAATAGTGTAACAGCGTTCACTCACTGGAGTGTCTGGAAAGGGTCCAGTATCAATATCTTCCCCTTCCATAAGGTACTTGGCCCAATCAAACTTGTCTTCTTTCTCTGTAGAAATAAACATTAATTTGTAGATACATTAGTAGTAGTATTGTCCAACGGTATACATGTGTTGACACAAAAAAAAAACTGAACCTGTTTCTTTTAATCTAGGTCTTTCGCAGTAATTTGTGTTGGATGGGGAGTCAGACAGATGGAGCAATAAAGCCACCACACTATAGTGGACGTCAGACTGAAAACAGACAGAGTAATAGACATATTCAGCATATGTAGTGTTCTAAGTAATATCTGAATGATGTTAGTGTTCTCCCACCTTGGTTCCCTCAGTGTTAGGAAGAGGAGAACTGAGAAATTCTTCAGTAAGCCGTAACCAACTCTCTGCTTTACTTAAGTCAGAGTGGACCATGAGTTTCTCATGAATCCTGGGAGAAAGAGAAACCACAATAATTAATAACAAAAATATCATAATATCAAAATATCAGCATATCAGAAAAAAGTGCCCAGAATTGTTCAAAGCTTCAGACTTCCTACCCATTAATGGAGCGTTGCACATTATGTCTGTTGACATCAAGGAAACGATGAAACCTATCCAGAGGGGAAAAAATATGATGAGAGCTTTCTATTGTTTTTTTTATGTGCAAAACAATGAAACATAAAGTGAAAAAGGAAAAACAATTATTTCGTTTTTTAATTGAAGCTAGGGCTCCAAATTCATTTTCTTTTTTTTTTTTTGTATTTTCCTCCAATTCTTCTTCAGTGCATTTTTCACAATACATGCAAGCCATTAAAGTGATAAATAAATGAACGAATAAATGCACTTGAAAAAAACTTACTTGAAATTGGACCAGGCAAATTTCAGAGCCATTTGAAAGTTCTGATCTTCCTCATCCTGAATGGAAGTAAAATGTGAGATGAGCCTCCTGGTCTCCAGCTCCAGCTCCTTCTCAAACCTGCTCCAGTGAGCCATTCTGATGATTCAAGGTTCAACTGAAACACAAGGAAAAATTACTGATAGATAGATAGATAGATAGATAGATAGATAGATAGATAGAGTTGTTTATAAGCACAAACCTGCTTTTTGGTTGTGATGCTGACAGAGGCGAGCCGTTGTCAACAGCTGCGGCTAGCAAAACAAGAACCCTATAAAAAGGGTGTTCGCTACATAAAACAAAATATGCGTAAATTATATCTATTGAATATAATCCGATGGCGAAAGTCGAATTTAGGGCAAAGTTTAAATTAGTTTATTTTATTATCATTAACACATTTATTATCATTTCCCCTGTTGCCGCCTCCATCACTTCAGATGCTACTTCTATGGTGCCGTGTGAACAATAATAAGGCAGGAGAGAGCATTACTGCCATCTATCGAACAGGCCCAAACATGACGGGACACAGGCTGCGTCCAAATGTGTCTACTTATACTACGCCCTTAAAGTATGTACTCTTTTGGTGAAGAAAAAGTACACACTTTTAAGTGTGTAGTAGAAGAGTAGGCAAGCTTTGGGACATACTATCACATCACACAATTGCGTCTTTAAAGGACCGCTCTGTCGCACCTGTTACACGCACCCTGTCACTGTAAACTGGCTTCCTACCCATTAATGGAGCGTTGCACATTATGTCTGTTGACATCAAGGAAACGATGAAACCTATCCAGAGGGGAAAAAATATGATGAGAGCTTTCTATTGTTTTTTTTATGTGCAAAACAATGAAACATAAAGTGAAAAAGGAAAAACAATTATTTCGTTTTTTAATTGAAGCTAGGGCTCCAAATTCATTTACTTTTTTTTTTTTTTGTATTTTCCTCCAATTCTTCTTCAGTGCATTTTTCACAATACATGCAAGCCATTAGTGTTAAATAAATGAACGAATAAATGCACTTGAAAAAAACTTACTTGAAATTGGACCAGGCAAATTTCAGAGCCATTTGAAAGTTCTGATCTTCCTCATCCTGAATGGAAGTAAAATGTGAGATGAGCCTCCTGGTCTCCAGCTCCAGCTCCTTCTCAAACCTGCTCCAGTGAGCCATTCTGATGATTCAAGGTTCAACTGAAACACAAGGAAAAATTACTGATAGATAGATAGATAGATAGATAGATAGATAGATAGATACATAGAGTTGTTTATAAGCACAAACCTGCTTTTTGGTTGTGATGCTGACAGAGGCGAGCCGTTGTCAACAGCTGCGGCTAGCAAAACAAGAACCCCATAAAAAGGGTGTTCGCTACATAAAACAAAATATGCGTAAATTATATCTATTGAATATAATCCGATGGCGAAAGTCGAATTTAGGGCAAAGTTTAAATTAGTTTATTTTATTATCATTAACACATTTATTATCATTTCCCCTGTTGCCGCCTCCATCACTTCAGATGCTACTTCTATGGTGCCGTGTGAACAATAATAAGGCAGGAGAGAGCATTACTGCCATCTATCGAACAGGCCCAAACATGACGGGACACAGGCTGCGTCCAAATGTGTCTACTTATACTACGCCCTTAAAGTATGTACTCTTTTGGTGAAGAAAAAGTACACACTTTAGAGTGTGTAGTAGAAGAGTAGGCAAGCATTGGGACATACTAACACACATCATACAATTGCGTCTTTAACGGACCGCACTGTTGCATAGTCACACACACACTCTGCCTGTGTCCCAATGTGCACACTATCCATGCTAATTCTTCAATGTGATATTAGTCATTTTCAATACTATTTAGGGCAGATAGGGTGGATAGTACACTCTAAAAAATGCTGGGTTAAATACAACCCAGTGCTGGGTAAAATAGGGACAAACCCAGCAACTGGGTTGCTTTGAACCAGCGGTTGGGTTACTAGCCAGAAGGTTGGGTTAAACATTTAATCAAACCGCTGGGTCAAAACAACCCAATTGCTGGGTTTGTCTCTATTTTACCCAGCGCTGGGTTGTATTTAACCCAGCATTTTTAGAGTGCATGTGCTATGGTCCAAACCCGGGAAGATGGGAAAACAGTTCATTCCACTCAATGTACTGCAGAGCATCAGAGAATTAGCATTTAACCGTTCACCCCTCAATCCACATAATTCCATAATCCTGCAACAGCTCTGTGTGAAAGATTATAATCCCAATCCCACATACGTGTTCACATCTGTTGAAGTGATGGGCAGGATGAGCGTGAATGTGCCGTGAGGAGGCGGCACAGTAATCACTGTAATTGAGAGCAATTGTGACAGATATAATCATGACACTGTCATAAATCTGTCAGACATCAGACGTCCGTTTGGTTCTGAGTGATGTCCTCTGATAGCCGCTCAGCTCTGTCGGCGATATTAAAAAGAAAATTTATTTCCTGATAGCTTTACTGTTTATAAATTGTTTATGAGTGACTTTCCTTCACAATACCGGTCACGGCATCTAGAAAACATCAAGTTTTTATGTTAATGAGAAGCATATTCCTCGGACATCAGAGTATAATGACATAAATGACAGAGCGGGGGAAAAACAAGCTTTTTTAGTAAATTAATCCGAGCTTTTTATCCTGCGGGATGTTCGGCATCAGAATAATGGGCTGCCAGTGGGTTGGCATTTGCGTTCAAGAGGCTTACGAGCCATCTCTGCACAGCTCCTCTCTCTTCATTTGAAAATGTCATTTGGAACCAGCAGGTTGTGGCCACGGCAACATCACAGAATAACATTTCTCAAATCCTATTTGACAAATAAGCGTCAGACGTCATAAGCGGCTCAGGATTAAAACATGTCGGCCAAACGTGTTTAGCGTAACGCTGAGGGTAACCTGAAAGGGTTCAGGCCAGTGCTACGAGAGAATTGGGGCCTGGAGAGAAGAGTTGGATTTGTTGCCAAAACCTGAAAGTGAAAAGACAGGAGAGAAGAAGCATTTGGCATATATTGCGCATGTTCGTAGTATATTGAGTGAGGAGTAGTATTTGTGGAGGAGGGAAATCAGGTTTAAGGTAAATTATGGTAAGTAATTGGTTTATGATTGGTTTATGAACCACATTTGGAGCAATTATCAGAAATGAAATCACATTTCTGCGGCGGGTGGGGGAGCAATTAGCTCTGCACTAGTGCTGCGCTGTGTACAGTACATGTAGGCCTAATGGCAAACACTCATAACCCCCTCCAAACCAAGACTATCCTCCCTTCTCATCTCAAAACAACATAAATTAATTGTTTGCTCTGACACTGAGACGCAGCCTTCATCCCAAAAGCACAAAAGATGCTAGCATGAAAAAGTAAAAATTGGTTGGATTAAGCTGTAAAACCCATGAAACCGAGATGTTTCAATTAACAAAATGAGGAATTGATGATCAAATGTGAAAAAGTTCCTGCTGTAAATATAGACTACTGTAGCAGCTTTAGCTTAGACTGGTTAAGCCAGCTAAAATTCCAATATGGTCATAACTGTTTTAGATAGGCAGCTTATTATTGTTGAAGACCAGTTTATGCTGAAATCTGCATGAAAGTGCTCAAACACAGTTGTTTGCATGGTCAGATTTTTTTGAACTCAGATGAACTTTCCTTAAAAAATGAAATATTTTTCACATCTGGGAGGTCAAACCAAATCATGCATATGATGTTTTATGTATTTTATATTCGATATTTGCAATATATGCAATTTTTGCAACCCTGTTCTAAAGAATTGTGTTTCAAAGTTTAAAAGCCTGATTCCAAAAAATATTAGATAAACATTCAAGAACTGGTAACACGGTTGCACATTTTCCCTAAATTCACATGTTCCTCAGAATGGGCTAGCTAGCTTGCAACATATATTTGTTTATAGCTATCAATAACTTTAATTCTAATAATATTCCCCATAAGCTGGAGAAAACAGCTGTTTGTCTGTTTTTTCTTACAATAAATTGGGTAATGGGCTTGAACAAATGCATTCAACATAATAAATTGCGTAAATATTTACTTAATTGGATTTTGTACAAGTAAATGAAAATGTATTATATTATAAATATATGATAAATGCAATTATTTGTACTTTCTGAGTTTTTTGACCCACTTAAGGAGGACTTATACTGTAAGTGCATACTTTATACACACACACACACAATTTCATAATTACTACTGTCTTTGAAATATGGTTAACGTGTACTGACGAATGTACTAAAATAATCTTTAATGTCATTTTTTATTGAAACTTGTCATGTATCTAAATCTATTTGTAATGATAAAGTTGCTATTTAATAAAGTTGATCAACTTTATAACTCACAAATAACTCACTATGGATGAAATTATAATCAAGTAAGTTACACGTGTCAGTACATCAAAATGAGTGCACATTCAGGAATGACCAAATAAATAAATTACTAAATAAAACAAAATGATTTAAAATATAATTGTAAATACCTCTACATTTCTTTACTAGACTTTTATGATTTGAAGTGCACTACAAGTGCACATTCAATACAATTAAGTGCACTGCTTTTTAACAAGGGATACCTTACACCTTCAAGTCCTTACACTTTATACTAAGAATTTCAAAAGGACTTTCACTGCAAAAATCAACAGTTGGCTTTGCTGTTAAAGTATGTACTCTTTTGGTGAAGAAAAAGTACACACTTTAGAGTGTGTAGTAGAAGAGTAGGCAAGCATTGGGACATACTAACACACATCATACAATTGCGTCTTTAACGGACCGCACTGTTGCATAGTCACACACACACTCTGCCTGTGTCCCAATGTGCACACTATCCATGCTAATTCTTCAATGTGATATTAGTCATTTTCAATACTATTTAGGGCAGATAGGGTGGATAGTACACTCTAAAAAATGCTGGGTTAAATACAACCCAGTGCTGGGTAAAATAGGGACAAACCCAGCAATTGGGCTGTTTTGACCCAGCGGTTTGATTAAATGTTTAACCCAACCTTCTGGCTAGTAACCCAACCGCTGGTTCAAAGCAACCCAGTTGCTGGGTTTGTCCCTATTTTACCCAGCACTGGATTGTATTTAACCCAGCATTTTTATAGTGTATGCACATTGGGACCGCAGGGTGTCAATGTAAACTGGCCTGTCTATCATCTTGTCACAGTTAACATCCTCCACATTTCATCTGCATCAACAATGTTAACTTTTATAAACATCCGTTTGGCCATTAACTTTTAAATGCATCAGATAAGATTAAATATATACATACATATATACAAATATATATTGCCAAAATGCAATGGATTGTGGGCAATATTGGCCATTAGAGTGTGCAAAAATCTACCTGAAATAGCAGACCATCCGGGGACTTTTGGCATACTCATTTCAACATACTATGCTTTGGGACACACTTATTCTAATCTCACTTACTATTTAGGATGGATAATATGAACATTGGGAAGCAGGGTCAGTATATATATATATATATATATATATATATATATATATATATCTTATCTATATATCTTCTTCGACATTTTATGGCACTTGGCAAACCAGCTTTTGGTGCATATACCGCCACCTACTGGGTTGGAGTGTGGAGCATTGACGTTGAGGGGAGAAGGGAAGAAAAACAATTTTACAAGTTGTTCCTTAAATGCTGTTTATATATGTAACAAATTTTCCAGTAAAAGCTGCACTCCTATAGTTCTAGGGCCTCTATTAGTTGTTGTCTCCAACTCCAACGGCATCTCACCCATTTCTACCTGCAGTGCTGATACAGGGGATGTTCTAAATGCTTCATAGCATATTCTTAAGGCTTGATTTTGTGCTTAATTGACTTTTTCAAGCAGAGATGCTGAAGCTGATGCGTAAATCAAACTGCCATAATCTACTGCGGACTTTATTAAGTGCACAATAGAGACTGCCGGTCAGCACCCCAATCTACTCCTGCCAAACATTCTTCCCTGTTTTACTTTTGACTATTATCTTTTGGACATGTGATGCAAATGATAATTCAGAATCCATTCAAATACCTAAGAATCTGATTACAGATTCTTGTTCCAGTTCTTGATCATATAACTTTAGTTTGATAGATGGGGTTTTCCTCTTTTTAGAAAAACATATTACTTTATTTTTTTCCACTGATATCCCCAATTATTTGCCCACATTTCTACTTCTTTGATAGCGTTCTACATACATTCCTCTACATGCGACACATTTCTGCCCCTTTTTCCTAAAGCTCCATCAACTGCATATAAGGACTTTCCAAAACCAGGCCCAACTGTGCTAAAATATCATTTATCATTTTGTTAAACAATATAGGGCTGCAGACGCTAACTTGAGGTGTATTTTCAATTTCATATACTTATGAGGATCTGACCCTACTTGAATGGTTTTATCAAATAACAAATATTTTATTCAGTTATAAATTTTCCCATGAATATTCATATTATTCAGTCCTTGCCACATCATGTCATATGCTTTCTCTACATCTTAAAACAATCCTATTAATAATTCTTTATTTATCTGAGCCTTTCTAATTTTTGATTCTAAACTTAAAATTGCATCCATTGTGCATCTTCCTTTTCTAAAGCCACTCTGGTGTGGACATAAAAGACTTTTTGATTCCAGTACATGATTTAATCTAGCCATTACCATTCTTTCCATTCATTTACAAAGGTTTGAGGTTAATGTAATTGGTCTATAAGTTTTTGCTTGTGAGTGATCTTTCCCGGGCTTTACAATTGGAATAACTACACCATGCTTCCAAGCAGAGGGAAGCTTTACTTCCCACACTTTATTAAAAAGATGAAATAAAATATATTTCGATTGATCTGATAGGTGTCTAATCATTTCATTGCATATTTCATCTTTACCAGGAGAAGTGTTTCTCACCCCGACCAGTGCCTGCTTTAATTCGTATATTGAAAAACCTTCATCCAATATACTTTCAGATAAAACTCTTTATTTAAATATTTGGATTCTCTTTTATTTTGTTTTCTCTAAACATCCTCATCTCTTCTGATATATTTACTATGGACCTTGACAAAATGTTCAACTGCTATTTCAGCTTTTTCAACATTTGATATAACTTGTTTTCCTCCATTAATTAGAACAAGAACCTCTCTGCTAAAATGGATTCCTCCCATCATTCTTATCATTCCCCACATTTCATTAATATCTGTCTCTTTTCCAAAC
Source organism: Sinocyclocheilus anshuiensis (assembly GCF_001515605.1). Taxonomy (NCBI): domain Eukaryota; kingdom Metazoa; phylum Chordata; class Actinopteri; order Cypriniformes; family Cyprinidae; genus Sinocyclocheilus; species Sinocyclocheilus anshuiensis. Next base: position 686,137 of record NW_015539876.1, read on the forward strand.
ATTTGCTTGTGCTCTCTTATAGCCGATAAAATCATCAAATGATTATGATTTCCTTACTTTCTTAAGTGCTCTATTTTTGGAAAACTATATTACATTCCTCTGTCCACCATGGTACAGATTTCTTCCTCCTCTTTCCTTTGCTTTTCCCAATTACAACCATTGCTGTTCTATAAATAACATCACTTATACACTTATTTAATTCATCAACATCTTCTACCGAAATATCTATTCTTAACATTCTTATCTCACTTATCTCTTGAAATTTTTCCCAGTGAGCAGATTTAAGTTTCCATCTAGGATAAACAACAAATCAACACCGCCAGACACAACATTTGTGCTCATTTCAAAATAAATGAAAACTTTTTTTTTAAACTTAAAAAAAAAAAAAAAAGATTCAGTATACAAAAAAATATTTCGTGAACGTTTGTATTTTCTTTTTGTATTTTTTTTATTTTCTGAAATAAAAGTTCTGAAGAGACAAACTAAAAGGACAGTTTAAACAAATAAAAAATGTTTATAATTGATGTGCTACAGAACAAAACTAACGCAAATGTTGATTATTTTTTCATAAGGGGCAAATGATATTAAACCATAGACTGTATTAAAGGCACAATATGTCATTTTTGCCGCTAGAGGGCACGTATTCAAAATAAACAAAGAGACAAAGGCGTAGTTTGATGACGCTGTGACTGAGTGTGGAATCATGGGAGTTGTCGTCTTCATCCCCACAGCCGATGCAATCCGACGGGACTCGGGCAGAAATCATGTTCATGGATGAGCTAATGATTTATTAACGTAGTAGAATGAAGCAGGGTGAGGCTAAAAGCCGTCAAAGCGAAACCAGGCCGCTGAACGAGCGTGACACACGGCTCGAGAGCAGTGGAGCTTTTATTATGCCACAGTCGACCGCTTCCGCTCCTTCCGGTCGTGCGTATGTGGGGGAAAAAAGCAGCACTGTTTTATCATACTAGATACATTTGAAAGTTCTGTTATTATGCTACTCTTTGCGTCGTCACCGGTCTAATAAAACGCACAACATATTAAAGCGTCTTTGGTGTTTTCATGTTTTCTTCAAAACAAAACCGGAAATCGAGGGGTTATGACGTCATTGGCAGGCGACACAATGACACTATGGACACGGTCCGTGTCACTAGTTAAAATTGCTTATTTCTCTGGATTTAAACATTCTTCGAAACATTTGGGATAATGTAAGTACACAAGTCAGCAAAATATATAACACTGTTCTAGTGGTTTTCGGATATTTTAATATAAAAAAATCTTACATATTGTGCCTTTAAACACAAATAAACTGTGCTCATATTTTGATAAGTAGTCGAAGCTGGTGTAATTTTCTCCCCTCCCTTAATCACTATTGGATACGATTCGTGAGTGACCTCCTAACTATCCAATCACAATTGTTTTTGCGCAACTCCCACTAGCCAATCCTGGCACAGAAGGCGGGACTTGTCACAATACTGCCGGGAAAAAAAGATTCCTCCCTCTAAACTTTACTGCTGCAATCTAATCTAACAGTATTCGTCGAGGCAGGCGCCTCATCTGGAGTCGAGCAGTTCGCAGAGATCCGCGTCTCTCACCCCGCTGAGGCCATGAAGAGAAGGCTTCAGAAAAAATACATAATCTTAATTCTAGGATATTCAGTGTTGCTGCTTTTAATTCCCTACGTACTAGATTATCGGAGCAAATCGTCCTACATTAAAGATGGATATCAGCAACAAAAGTGTCCCGATCTGGAGAGCACCATCGCCCTGTGGACTAGCACCAGGACGGGCAACTCAACGGAGGTGGAGGACTATGGCAACAGGAGTCAGTCCAGAACGCACATATACCTCCACGCAACCTGGAGGACAGGCTCTTCCTTTTTAGGGGAATTATTTAATCAGCATCCCGATGTGTTTTATTTATACGAGCCCATGTGGAATATGTGGCAGGCGCTTTATCCGGGAGATGCGGGCAGTTTACAAGGAGCAGTGAGAGACATGATGAACTCCCTGTTTAGATGTGATTTCTCAGTTTTAAAACTCTACGCAGGCTCGTCCAACGTAACCACCTCGTTTATATTCGGCTGGAAAACAAACAAGGTCATTTGCTCCGAGCCTCTCTGCAAAGCGTATAAGAAACACGAAATTGGTTTAGTTCAAGGAGACGTGTGTAGCAAATGCCGGTCCAGAGACCTCAAAGAGCTGGAGAAAGAGTGCAAAAAGTACCCGGTGATGGTCATCAAAGACGTGCGGGTTTTAGATTTGGCGGTTCTGGTTCCCCTCATGCGAGATCCCGCCATCAACCTCCAGATAGTCCAGTTGTTTCGCGACCCCCGGGCCGTGCATAATTCTCGGATGAAGTCTAAGCTAGCGTTGGTAAAGGAGAGCATACAGGTGCTGAGGAGCAAGAAGCAGAGCGACAAATACAAGCGCCTTCTGGTGCCTAGCAACAGGGTCCATCGAGCCGAGAACTACGTCTCGAGCGCGATGGAGTTAATATGCGATAACTGGCTCAACGACATGTTGCTCGTAATGAACGCTCCGCCGTGGGTGAAGAGAAACTATATGCGGCTGAAATACGAAAACCTGGTCCTCAGACCCGTGGACGAGCTCCAGAGGCTCTACCGTTTCTCCAACCTCACCCTTTCTCCGGCCATGGAGAAGTTTGCGGTGAACATGACCCACGGACGGGGCTATTCGTCGGATAAACCTTTCCTCATATCACCCAGAGATGCCAAAGAGGCTATTTACGCCTGGAGGGAAAGGCTGAATGTGGAGCAGGTAAACCAGGTTGAAGCCTACTGCAGTGAGGTCATGAGACAGCTGGGCTATCAGAAGATGAACATGGACAAGACCTAAAACCACCAAACATGAGTTTATGGTATGTGTACGTTTCTGAATGTCAACACAATGTCAACAAGTGCGACAGGATGTCACCTATACATAGGTTTGGTGCCAGAACTTAGTGTAATAACAGCATTATTGGGCATCATGATGGACGTTTTTGAGACTTATAAACAAAGTATATCCCGTCACACTTTACATTAGCGTTACAGTATTATTACAGATGTACAGAGTGTGTAAAGGGATAGTTCACCCAAAATGGAAACACTGTCATCATTTCCTCGCCCCAGGTTGTTCCAAACCTGTATGAGTTTCTTTCTTCTGTTGAGCACAAAAGATGATATTTCGAAGAATATTGGTAACCAAGTTGATGGTACTAATACTATGGAAGTCAATGGCGACCATAAACATTCTTCAAAATATCTTCTTTTGTGTTCAACAGAAGAAAGATAATCATACAGGTTTGGAACAACCTGAGAGTGAGTAAATGATGACAGTCTTTTCATTTTTGGGTGAACTATCTGGGTGAACTAACTCCAACTGGCAAAGAAACCATGGCAAAACCCATAATAAATAACAGTACTGGTCAAAAGTTGGGGGTCATTAAGTTTATTATTAATTACTTTTATTCAACAAGAAAGAATTAACTTAAAACTGACAGTAAATTTAATAATGTTACAAAATATTTATATTCCTAAACTTTGTTCATCAAAGATCCCTGAAAATATGTATTACAATATCCACAGAAATATTAAGCAGCACAACTATTTTTAACATAAGAATATTATTTATGAATTTTTTAATTTGAATTTGAAAATTCAGCTTTGCCTTCACAGGAATAAATGTCATTTTAGAATATATATTATATAATATATATATAATAGAAAATAGTTATATTTTATAATAAAATAAACAAACACAAAATGAAAGTAAACACTTTGCGGCTTTAGATTTGTGCCGAGTAGAAATTTGTTAGATGGGTTAGTTTTACATTCATCTAGTTAGTATGACGCCTCCATCTGTTACATGAGAAGTGTCAGTCTGAGATTGACTATGCAACACTGCAACTAGTAAATTGATTTTATTGGCAGTGTGCCGTTATGCAGTATATGTGAATGCCACGCACAAACACTGAGTGACAGACAGCCTTATAACAAGACTTAAAGCACAATTTCTGGTGTGAAAGTGAAAGTGAAGTGACATGTGGCCAAGTATGGTGACCCATACTCGGAATTAGTGCTATAATGCTCAACAACCCCTTGGGAAGTGAAAACGTGATCTTTTATAAAGTTATTGATTTCAGTCGGATTCTTGTTTAGCTAAAAACATCGATTCACATGCATAATTTTATTATTTTTACCATTGGGAACCCTTTACAAGGTTCAGTTTATTAACACTAGGTAACACTAGGTAATGCATAATATATCATAAACAAACAAAAGGTTTTACCTAGATTAATGATCATTTATGTTGTTAATTAATGTTTGTATATGTAGAAATGTTAACCAAGAGAAATGCTGTAAATATAGTGTTTGTTGTTATGTTAGCTATTTTTACGAACTAATGTTAACATACAGGACCTTGGATTAAAGTGTACCATTTCAGTCAGTAATTGTTGTAAAAACATTGGTGAGGGCAAAAGTGCAGAATCAGTGCACTATTTTCAGCATTTAATGATCATGAACATTAAAAAGAGACAATAGAAGAGTCGAGCTGAGCGCTGAGCCGGGAGCCAGTGTGAAACCAATGCTGCCAGTGAAGTCATGGGGTTAATACTGTCCTCTTGAACCTTGAACTGTGAAAGTTATATGGTGACTTAATTTTGTCATTTCCAAACAGACCCGGGTCAGCAAAATTACCAGTTTTATTTTTACTGTAGCCGATACAGTGGTTAAAAATGCTGTAAATCAAGCCAGCACAACATAACATAAATATCCTCTCAGCACTGTGAAATACCGTAAAAATATCCGACAGCAGTATGTGTCAAATCAATTAGCCATCATGTTCGAGTCTGATTTCATGTAAACGGTGCTGTATAACAGAGCGATGGATCATGATACAGGCTTCTTTGTTATCACTATCAGAGTCATGTGATGAGGGGGCTGGTGTGACCTAACGGACCGACCACACGTGATGGAAACAGGCTGAAATAGGGACTGCTTTGTGCTGGTTAGTCCCTGGAGGGACCAGTGCTCCCTGAGCTGAGCCTGTCACCAGCTCAATCTGTGAGGGCTGTGCCATGACTAAACCTAGACATGTTGGCACCAGACGTACACAGCTGTCAAGTACAGACCTCTAAGTGTCCCCCAGTACCAGATGAGACCACCTCCAAGACCTAGAGCCCATCACAACCTTATTTTCAAAAATGCTTGGGTGTCACAACAACAAAAAGCTAGTAATACATTTACTATTAATCTAATATTTAATTATATAAATATCAGATTAATTGTTTATAATATTTGAACTTTTATTATTATTGATGTAATGTAAAAAAAAAAAATCAATAATAATGATCTTCAGAGTTAAAACAAAAGAAACACAAAACTAATAATATATTAATAATAATCTAATATTAAATAAAAATCTATATTTTTTATACACATTTTATAACTTATATAATCTATATGTGTGTGTGTGT
>NW_015539876.1:692748-702940 GCF_001515605.1 Sinocyclocheilus anshuiensis
AAATACAGACCTCTAAGTGTCCCCCAGTACCAGATGAGACCACCTCCAAGACCTAGAGCCCATCACAACCTTATTTTCAAAAATGCTTGGGTGTCACAACAACAAAAAGCTAGTAATACATTTACTATTAATCTAATATTTAATTATATAAATATCAGATTAATTGTTTATAATATTTGAACTTTTATTATTATTGATGTAATGTAAAAAAAAAAAATCAATAATAATGATCTTCAGAGTTAAAACAAAAGAAACACAAAACTAATAATATATTAATAATAATCTAATATTAAATAAAAATCTATATTTTTTATACACATTTTATAACTTATATAATCTATATGTGTGTGTGTGTCTTGGGTGGGTTAAAACTCCAAAAGAACACAAAAACCCATTAATATATTAATTTGAGAATTTATTCAAACAATTTTTTTAAATGTAGTAATAATTGTAATACATTTAAATGATTATATATGAAGTAATATAGCTATTATTATACTAATTAATATTTGAACTTTTATTATTATTGATGTAATGTAAAAAATCTGTAATAATGATCTTCAGAGTTCAAACAAAAAGAAAAACTAATAATATATTAATAATCTAATATTAAATAAAAATCTATATTTATATACACATATTATAACTTATCAAATCTAAATGTGTGTGTGTCTTGGGAGGGTTAATAAGAACTCCAAAAGAACACAAAAACCCATTAATATATTAATTTTAGAATTTATTCAAATTTTTGTATTTATTTAGTAATTTAATTATATAATTAATCTAATGTAAATGCATAATAATAATATTTTAACATTATTATTACCATTATATTAATGTAATAATGTAATTAAAATATACTACTGCTAATAATAATAACAAATTGTCTTGGAGGGTTAATAAAAATACCAAAAGAAACAACAAAACATTATTACTATATTAGATAATCTAATATTAGATTACTATTATATTTTAAATACATTTATAATAATTTAAATATTACTAATAACCATCAAACTAATTTTCACTTCCAGTATGAGTAGGCCTATAGGAACACGCATTGTTTCAATTTAAGCCATCACGCTGAATATCTGTGACAAATACTAGCGGGACAGAAATTAGACTACTTTCACGACTGAACTTTGTTGACATTCTGTATAGAATTATTGTTTTCAGTAAACATCCCAATATAATAGTTATGTTCCCCTCTTTGCTGTAGAAGCCTGATGTGCTGGAGGAACAGGAGGACAGAGGGGGAACAGCCGGATATGAAGCTACACCAGAAGGTATGACACACCAATGGAGCTGAGGAGCAACACCCCGAGATCTCCCTCACAGTGCCGTCATGGGGCGCAGAGTAGACGACAGAAGAGAGACACTTACAAACCCATCGACCTCAAATAATACTGACAAGAATCCTGTAAGAAAAAGACTAACAATAACAGAAAGGAAACACGTTCAGCAAGAGAGAATGAAACAGCTACCAAAGGCTCAGTCCCGGCTGTGTCCTGACAGCCAGATTTCATCCTCAATAATCCCTGCCCAATCCCCAGCAGCACATAATCAGACACACAAGACCGAGTCTTTACGTGCACTCGTGCTGTTGCACATGCACTAGGCCTGGAGACTGACATCCCATTCAGTGTTCAGTTCGTTGGGAGGATTTCATAATGAAAATATTCCTAGGCATTCCTAATAACCATCAAACTAATTTTCACTTCCAGTATGAGTAGGCCTATAGGAACACGCATTGTTTCAATTTAAGCCATCACGCTGAATATCTGTGACAAATACTAGCGGGACAGAAATTAGACTACTTTCACGACTGAACTTTGTTGACATTCTGTATAGAATTATTGTTTTCAGTAAACATCCCAATATAATAGTTATGTTCCCCTCTTTGCTGTAGAAGCCTGATGTGCTGGAGGAACAGGAGGACAGAGGGGGAACAGCTGGATATGAAGCTACACCAGAAGGTACGACACACCAATGGAGCTGAGGAGCAACACCCCGAGATCTCCCTCACAGTGCCGTCATGGGGTGCAGAGTAGACGACAGAAGAGAGACACTTACAAACCCATCGACCTCAAATAATACTGACAAGAATCCTGTAAGAAAAAGACTAACAATAACAGAGAGGAAACACGTTCAGCAAGAGAGAATGAAACAGCTACCAAAGGCTCAGTCCCGGCTGTGTCCTGACAGCCAGATTTCATCCTCAATAATCCCTGCCCAATCCCCAGCAGCACATAATCAGACACACAAGACCGAGTCTTTACGTGCACTCGTGCTGTTGCACATGCACTAGGCCTGGAGACTGACATCCCATTCAGTGTTCAGTTCGTTGGGAGGATTTCATAATGAAAATATTCCTAGGCATTCCGGTATTCATCAACAACGAATGAAAAGAGGATTATGCATCAAGGACACTCCAGTTTCTGTGGTACCACCCCTCAAAAAAAATGAATGCAGAACTTATCTGAGGCACAAAGTGCAATTCAATGAACTGAAGATCAAGAGGATGGAGAAAGAATTTTCCCCAAAGGAAATTCAGATTTCTCTCCCCTAACTCGCAACACTGCCACTGGAGTGAAATTTCCCAGTTCCCCTGGACATCACCTGCTTGTTCTGTTTGTATGAAGTCTGCACTGGGCTGTTAGGCTGTGCAGAATGTTGTGTTCATTTGTGTATGAAGAGCATAGGATTGCAATTTGAATAATTAAATGGCCGGAACATCTCATCTAAAACTAAAACACACAATCATTCTTTATGGATACAGGTGTTTTGTGCTCTAGGAGAAATGCTAGATGATTATTATTTTGTTAAAGGGGACATCAGATGCCCATTTTTCACAAGTTGGTATGATTCTTTAGGGTCTTCATGAACTGTCTGCAACATACTTTGTCAAAAACAGCTACACCTAACCGTTTCGGTGCATGTCTCTTTAAAGGGTTAGTTCACCCAAAAATGAAAATTCTGTCATTAGTTACTCACCCTCGTGTTGTTCCAAACCCGTAAGACCTTCGTTCATCTTCGGAACACAATTTAAGATATTTTTTATGAAATCTGAGGGCTCTCTGACCCTCCCATAGACGGCAAGGTAACTACCACGTTCAAGGTCCAGAAAAGTACCACAATTATCGGCAAAGTAGTCCGTGTGACATCAGTGGTTCAACTGTAAAGTTACGAAGCTACGAGAATACTTTTTTGGACGCGCGTTCACGACAGTACCATGACGCGAGTGTATGTCAGCGCCGCCACACGCATGGTACTGTCGTGAACGTGCATCCACAAGTGACGCAGTAGGGACGAAAATGTGGAATAAAGTCGTTATTTTTGTTTTCTTGGCGCAAAAAAGTATTCTCGTAGCTTCAGCAAATAATCACAAATATAAAGTGTGGGACTTACTTCTGCTTGAGGTGCAGCTGGATCATGAACAGTGGGTACTGGTCCATCCTTGAGTTTTAACTTTTTAGCAAAACCTGCCTTGAATTGTCCCTCATTCAGAAAGCAGTCTGGAGTAAAATGATTTGCACAGACATAAATGAATTTAGGTGTATTCATTGGCGTGTTACCATCAAAAACAAAACTAATCCACTGCGGCCTCAGCGGCTCTGATGTCGGGAGGAAATGATCTCTTATGTTACATCCAACTACAAAACACCTGCATTGCTTTCGAGTCTTTGTTTTTCGCTACAGCTGCTCAAGCGCGGAGAAAAGGGTGGACAGCGTACAACTGGCTGAGGGCGGAGATATGCTAATAATACAGGACAATCCGTCAGCGGTCATGGGGCGGGGCTTGTACAATATGACGTCATATTGCTCAGAAAATCAAAACTCTTGATTATTGAGATTGTTTAGGTTTTTGGGGATTAAAAAAGTAGTGATTGTAGGGTGGTTGTGTCCACACACTGCTAAGACTCGTGCAAACACCATGTAAAAGTGAATTTTGCATCAGATGTCCCCTTTAACATTTTGTCATTTTAAACATTTACTCAAGTTATGTGAACATCAGAATTCATAAATGAACAAATCTGTTATATTATATTTATTAATAAAACTTGTACATACATTTTTGTTGTAAACACTAGTTTTCTTGTTTTATTATTCTTCTTATTTAATGACATAAAATAAATCAAATACCTTATTTAGGTATTTCTACTGTAGCCCGCTTTGATACATTGGCTTTTTTTTTTTTTTTTAAATGTACAATTGTTAAACTACAATCCATACCACAGTTTTGTCACAATATTTGGCAGGCTGTGTATACTTTATAATACTTTATAATATAATAATAATTATTATACATAATAATAGGGATTCAAATGGGAAAACTGAACATTTTGGTGTTTCATACATCACAGACAAAAATGGCAGATTGATTATGGATTTTTGTTGTTTGTTTATATACTGACATGCAGAACAGCAAGTAAAAGATGAATGCTACAGGAGGGAGTTACATATCCTGAAGGTACACACAAGTCCACCATAGTAAGGTCAGGGATCTGACATGTTAGAAGAGTCATTCAGAGTGACTTCATAGCCGGATTACATGTGAATTCAGTCTTTTGCTACAGCCGGTTTAAGGTTCTGCACCTCAAACCACGATTGCCACGAAGCCCATGAGGCTCATTTGCTAGCCGAAACTCCACATGAATAGTGCAAATCTCCTTAATTCACATTTAGGTTCTGGTCAGATGTTGCACTGGATTCCGTTGAAGTGATACGTTTCCTCAAACAACTCAAAAAGCTCTGTTAGAAGGAAACAGACAGGCGCAAGTGCAGACAATTGTAAAGGTTACTGAATGGAAAGAGTGCAAAGTTAGTTTATTGTGTTGAATATAAATCGGAATGAATGATGACTTATTTCAAACATCTGCAAGTTAGTTATTAACTAAACTCCTGGACTTTAGTCTTGCATTCATTAACATTCACTTCTAGACAGGAAGGATGGAAGGAATGCATATTGGCGGTTACTGGTACTAGGCCATCCATTTACTGTATGAACAGATAAACAGCCGGGTCAACATCATGCCGAACACTTCAGATTCCTGATTTTGGAATTGCCGACTGCCACATAGCAGCAACTCATACATAATGCAAAGATCCACCTTCAAGAACATTCTAATGTAAAGAGGCGCAAAAGGAATGCTACAAACGCAAATTGTTTGATGCAGATATGCAGACTCCTTGATGATTACATCATTCTGCATCTCAAATTCTGGCTGCGAGTGTGCAAGTGGTTAATATGTTAATATAATAAAGCAATACATGCAAGGACTGCATGGCTCATACACTTGTTGCTTCCAGCTGTTTAAAAGAGAAAAAGAAAACATGGCTGTGCAGATCAACATTCATATTTACAATGATCGGCACGTCAACTTGGCATTTGTAAAACCAAGATATTGCAGGAAGTGTAAACTCCCAACTCACTAGAGTTAAGTACTACAAGGTTCCCGTATGCAGTCATGAGATTAGCATGCACTCATGTCCATGTTGCCATTGTGTTTGTGAGCTTTCAGGAACACCACTGCCATGAAATATTTACAAACATTATGAGCTGCTCACTCATTTGCCTGATGGGCCAGATGAACATTTAAATGCAAATGATTAACCTAATACTGGCTGTTCAAACAAAAACTGGCTCAGTCATATTTGTCAATCATATTTCTAGTTTGTACAAAGCTAAAATGTTAATATGCGGCGGGCAGCGTGTGTGTGAGATCATATGAATTTGAATGTTAAGGGCAGCAGAGACCGTTCGGCATGAATCCCTCATCATAAATGACAGCAATAAGGACATTCAATGTCCAAAGCTGTTTGATATGCATTCTTAATAGCAGTTTTATATATTTTTTCCTCCTACAAATCACATTTTCATGGGCAGACACAGAATCAGAGTCTGCCACAGCATCAATTATGTTGCCTCCATTCTCTGAATACATCAGAGCACAAACCCTCCTGCTCTCCATCTTTCTTTTCCCTTAAGTTTTCAGACCCCCTGCATGACATCTTTGGAGGGGTCATGGGTGTTCTGATGGATCAATGTACAAGAAAAGTGGAGGTATGGAGCGCAGGGAGACGTGATTTAAGGTTTGGGAGGCAGGGTCAAGCGTGGTCCTCCATGGGGAAAACAAGGCGTGTGCCTCGGCTCAAGAGCTCATGCTCACGCGTGTCCAGTTCTCGCTCCAGAGCATCCTCCGATGTGCTGTCGCTGCGTTTGCCGTTCACACCCCAGTTTCCGCCAGATCCTTCGGGCCCGGAGGAAGACGAGGCCCCATTGGCTGTGATGGCGGTGTCGCCATAGGTCAGCGTCAGATCTCCTTCGTTCAGGATGAGGTCTGAGTCATTGTCTTGCAGCGGCTCATGGTTCTGTGGAGCACAGTGACAAGTCGGACATGAAGGGGGACATCAAGTCGGACACACACACGCACTATTCATGCTCAGCACAAAGGTTCATGAGGGACACTGTGGAGTCACAAAAAGACAGGATAAAAAGAGAAATACACTTAGATGTCCTTATGCAAGAGAAAAATCACTTATCTGTGTGTAATGCAGCCTTCAAGTGCAGTTGGGAATATCATAGTTAAAAATTATGTGACACTTTATACCAACAAAGTCTCAATATTCATAAATTAAATCAATATTCTCAATATATATATATTCAATATTCTAGAATGGCATGCACATGGTAGTAAATACTTTTGCCAAGTTATTTCAATGCCAGTAGTGTATTTTAACAAAATTAATTTGTTTTAGACTACAGCACTGATTAATTCTGACAAACCTTAAGGTTGCAACATGCTGAATTAGTGGTCTAGAAAAAAAGACGCAACAGTATTTCTGGGATAAACATTTAAGAAAATTTAATTAAATTGTAAACAAAAAGGAAAAAAAAAAGAAAAATGTTTCAGATGTGTAACAAAAAAAAAAAAAGCGAGAAAAAAAAAAATGTGTAACAAAAAAAAAAAAAGCGAGAAAAAAAATAAAAATGTCTTGATTCAAAACTGAAAAGGTCTTGACATTAAAGAAAAATAAAAAATTAATGTATTGACATTTTTAAATAGAATATGTCTTGATTTGAAAGATCTTGAGATTAAAAAAAATAAAATAAAATAAAAAAAGAAAGGAAAAGAGTGTGGTAACCATGGTAAAAGCGAAAATAAATTAAGATGAATTGGCTTATGAAGTTTAATTAAAAAAAAATAATGCACACCCTTTAAGTCTTGGCTGCATTACCACCTTGGGGTATGAATTAATTTTCATCCATTCCATCATAAATTATTCCTAACATATACAACAGAGCTTATGATCAACTAATGTAAATTAATCTAATGACTCACATGTTGCTGTTGGCTTCATTATTTATTTATAAGACATTGTGCATAAATTATATAGGTTGTTTAAAGGGGTCATATGATGTTGCTAAAAAGAACATTATGTTGTGTATTTGGTGTAATGCAATGTGTTTATGCGGTTTAAGGTTCAAAAAACACATTATTTTCCACATACTGTACATTATTGTTTCTCCTCTATGCCCCACCTTTCTGAAACGCATCGATTTTTACAAAGCTCATTGGTCTGAAAAAGCGAGGTGAGCTCTGACTGGCCAGCTATCCAGTGCGTTGTGATTGGCCGAATACCTCAAGCGTGTGACCAAAATGTTACGCCCCTACCATACTGTGATGTCGTGTCCCGGCGCGATGAGACAACACCAATAAAACCCATTACAAACGAGGCATTTGTTGCATCCAGTGGGGACCTAATTACGGATTATAATGACTTATACTGTCTTTTTAGTAAACATAAAACCATGTCTGCATTTGTGATCAGAGAAATGACAAACAACAAGCCCTACAAAGGAAAAATTGAAATCGCATCATATGACCCCTTTAAAAATTACATATTTACTTGTTCTTTTTCACAGAAAAAAAGCGCTTTTGTCATCATTCAATGTGTATTTTATTTGTTTAGACTTATATTATCATATTTTGTTTCCGGATTAAACGTGTCATCGCAATAACGATCAACTCAAATGTAGGAGCTTCCCAGGTGGATTTGAAGGCAACATAAGCAATGACTGAAAAACAGCAAATTCACACAACTCTATTCACATGATGCAGATGTTACAAACATTCTGTAACAGACCCTCTCCCACATTTTAAAAGCTTGCCATTCCCAGATCACTGGGTTTAGTGGTACTTCATAGAATCACTGGGTGCTATTGAAGGGGGTTGTCACTGAAGCATGATTACACTGTGTGCCAACAGATCAAACAAACTGTTAACCAACAGTTAGCTTCACATATAGCTGCTGTTAGATCCTTTGAGAAGGACTAATTCTCAAAATATTTTTTATATAAACAAATATTTATTTTTTTGTATAATGACCATTAAACTAGATAATTAAGTCCCAGGCAACGTTTTCCTGAAAGAAAAATACTTTGTGGTATCTTTCTCCTAAACAATTTCAACTCAAATCAATATGTCTTGCCTTTTTATTTATTTGCCAAGCAGCCATGTAATGAGAAGAATACTGTAGTTATATCAGTCATTATAGCAAAGCAATCTCTTTTAATATTTTGCAAGAACCCACAGCTAACAGCATTTATATTACAGGGTTTCTGCAGGTTTTATAAAGGTAAATGTAAGACTTTTTTTTTTAAGACCAAGTAAAGAGAAATCAAGAAATAAATTGAAAGGAACACAAAACATCAATATGGTCTCTAAATGTAAATGCCTTGTATTAGCAACACTTCAAAGTTTGAAAATACCAAAAGTTGATTTTGAGTACAAATGTCTAAAGATTCTTAAATCAACATACATTTACTTTTATTAGACATCAATCAAAATGAAGAAAAAAAAAAGACTTCATATCTTCAATTTGCATCTGTATCTTGATTTAAGGATATTTATATTGGAACATTTAATGCCTGACTTTATGGATGCAAGACCTTTTTAAGGCCTTAATTTGTGGAAGGGCAAATTAAGACTTTTTAAGACACGCAGGAACCCTAAATTAATATGACCAGTTATTTTGTGTATTTTTGCTTTGCCACTGAAAACAGTTCCATAAGAAGCCAAATCAAAACAGTAAAAATCACTCTTGGAAACAATGCTTGTCCAATCAAAATACAGGACCGGAACTACAATAAGTGTTGCACATTTTGCGTCAATGTCTGGCAAACTGTACATTATCCCATAATTAACCTCCATAAAACCATTATCACTAAGAGAACTATTCTGCCTAAGTGCTCTTCAAAATAAAGTAGGAACTACAAACAAGTTCAACACAAAAGACCTTTAAACAATGAGGAAATTGCAAGAATGAAAAAGGCTGTTATTCACATTTGAAACGCAATACAAAATGGATTTAACCAGAGGAACTAAATAACAGCAAAATTAAATGCTAAAAATTAGGAATACGTTAAGACAATAAATATACAAATGTAGTTTTTTTTTTCCTTTTCAGATTTAATGAGCAAGCGACTAATAAAACTAAGTGAATATGGAAATGAAACCTAAAAGTAGATTGCAGAACAGAGAAGGAGAGCTGGGGTGAAATAAAAAGATGAAAAGCAAAACAAGAAAATGCAATTCAAAGAAAAAAGCTAGAGACAGTGAACTCAGATATACATGACAGGTTTAAAGAGGGCCTAGAGAGAACGATCGAGACAGGAAAAGAGGAATTGAAATATATGCAGACAGACAAACTGAGGTATTTAGATTAACTGACCCAGTTTAAAAGGATGTATGAAACAAACATCTGGACTCATATTCTGAGGTAAGAACTATTTTCATTATACAGTATCTCACAGAAGTGAGTACACCCCTCACATTTTTGTAAATATTTTATTATATCTTTTCATGTGACAACACTGAAGAAATGACACTTTGCTACAATGTAAAGTAGTGAGTGTACAGCTTGTATAACAGTGTAAATTTGCTGTCCCCTCAAAATAACTCAACCCACAGCCATTAATGTCTAAACCGCTGGCCACAAAAGTGAGTACACCCCTAAGTGAAAATGTCCAAATTGGGCCCAAAGTGTCAATATTTTGTGTGGCCACCATTATTTTCCAGCACTGCCTTAACCCTCTTGGGCATGGAGTTCACCAGAGCTTCACAGGTTGCCACTGGAGTCCTCTTCCACTCGACATCACGGAGCTGGTGGATGTTAGAGACCTTGCGCT
>NW_015539876.1:702950-703942 GCF_001515605.1 Sinocyclocheilus anshuiensis
TACTCACTTTTGTGGCCAGCGGTTTAGACATTAATGGCTGTGTGTTGAGTTATTTTGAGGGGACAGCTAATTTACACTGTTATACAAGCTGTACACTCACTACTTTACATTGTAGCAAAGTGTCATTTCTTCAGTGTTGTCACATGAAAAGATGTAATAAAATATTTACAAAAATGTGAGGGGTGTACTCACTTCTGTGAGATACTGTAGGTCTGCAAACACTCTGGTTTTCACACCATTCCATCCTCTGCGGCTATGAGGGGCATAATTGTGTTACATGGGACAACGGTGGGTCAAGCAGTTCTGCAGGACATTTAGCTCATTGTGACCCAACAGCACAATTTAAGCCTGTAAGATGTCTGTGAGCACAGCCAGGCAGCCTGAGCTACAGTATGAACGTTGTGATAAATAAGGGAATTTGCAGGAGTGAATGGGGCTGTGAGCGCTGTGAATAACTGTGTTCTCCATGCTTGAGATACTAGCCTCTCGGGCTCACCATTATCAGAGTGGCATCATGAAAGGCTCTTTTGTGACAGGGCCTTCGGGTCTGTGTCCAGTCTAAAAGCTCCAGTGCTTTTGTGTGTCTGTCTGTCTCTCTTTTCTTTTCAAAACAGGGTTTCACAGAGCAGCAACAACATTAGAAAGCAAGCTATGGAAACCAAAGCGTGCTGTTGAGGAACTCAGAAGCTACTTCCTTAGAAACATGGCGACCAAATATACTGGCAATAATGGGTCATTTTGAGAATATCGGCATTGGGTTAATTCCAAAATTTATCAATTTGGATCTACCTTGTCAATAGATAATGTATATGTTTTGTTTTTACGTATTTTGAATAAATAGAGTAAATTAAGGGTTTTATATATTAAAAATCAATTAAATTTGAAAAAGTAAACAAATATTTATACATTTTGTTCATTTTCATATTTACTTGATTTATTATTTTTTTATATTTTATATTTAAATAATAAAAATTGATAAAAATTTTAAAAAA
>NW_015539876.1:704219-711161 GCF_001515605.1 Sinocyclocheilus anshuiensis
ATATATATATATATATATATATATATATATATATATATACTGTATATAAATATATATTTTCCCAAATTTTATAGATTTTTATTTTTAATATATTTTGTAATCATTTTATTCTATATTGCTATATCTAGCAAACTGACTTATTTAATAACTGTGTGTGTGCATATGTGGTCTTACCTCATAGGCCTGGGGGCTGGTCAGACATCGAGCCAGAGGACCGCAGCAGGCCGGCAGAGTGGAGGTCAAAGGGGGACCACTGTGGGTCAGGATAGGCTTCAAGTAACTGTACTTGTGTTAAGAGGAAAAGCTCTGCTGAAGTGTCAATGTCAGGCAGATGTGAACCAGAGATCTATACTGTCACATGAAGCCATGGAGCTACTGGACTATGGTTGACTGTAGAAAATTCTTACTACATTATTTAAGTTCAATTCCAAAAATAACTGAAAACATACAGATATGGTAAAGTCAACTTCTTGCAGTAGTAGCTTATAAAGTATTCACATTAGCTAATCATATCTTATAATTCTCTACCAATTCCTAAAATAGCACACTGGATTAATTTCATAGACCCAGTTCTATTAGTTTTCATCATACGCAAAAGAGCAGCTTGGACGATCTTTTTAGTAATCCACACAAATGAAAAAAAAAAACACTCTGTTTTGAACATAATGAGGACAAGTAAATGATGAAAAGTAGTTTTTTGGTCTAAACTAGTTAATTCATAACAGGCACAAATCAATAATGACTGTAAGACTTCCAACATTCATCCAAGTCATACATTTCAAAACAAACAACCAATTTAAACCATTCAAAAATAGCATTGCTTATAATGGAAGCTTCAAAATTTAGCATGGCAGCGGCAAGCGCTCATCTCGGAACAGATATGATTGAGTCTCAGCCTCATAATCAGGAGTAAACAGATCATTATCCCCTTAAATAGTTCACTCAGAGTCCAGCGCACACAGATCTAAGCAGGACAGCTAGTACGCATTTGGCAGCAATACTGAGTTTTTTTTTAATTTTTGACAGCCGGGGATAAAAACAGAGAAGGCGGCAGTAAAGGGTCGATGGCTTGAAACCAAGAACACCCCGTGATGGATTTGGAAGAGTATAATATCTTCGAGGGGGACCTGAACTGGTTGTCCCCTACAGAGTTAGAGAGAGGTTGCCAGGTATAGACTGAAAAAAATATAGGATGTCCAATAGCATGGTCTGGCACCCAAAGAGAAATAAAGCAGGTGGCTGGCCAATCCAATAGCACTTGCCTTTTGGAAAGCACACAGACACCGAGGGCCTGTGAAAAAGGAAACGAATGTCGTTGGGTAGGTTGTTGTGAAAATAAGGCAACACACTTGTAAGCTCAAATGCATGGCTGTGAGCGAAGCTAGGATTCCTAATAAACCTCTGTGAGTCACCACATGTGGAGCTGGCTAGTCCCAGCTGTGCAGGAAGCGGATTGAGAAGTGTGTGAGAAAATGTGTGTGTGCTACTTTCCCCTTTAAGCATTATTTCTAGCAACCATGAGCTAAATAAAACCCCTTTCTTTGCTATTCTGTTCTTTCTTTGCTTTTCTGCTGTTCCTCTCACCACCCACGACCGTCTCACTGAAAGGTACAGTAATCTTCTCAGCACAAAATAATTGCAGTGGATGGGCCCTGCTGAAAGCTCAAGAATCATTGATTGCTTCATTCAGGACCTGAAGGCTTTGTGAAAATGGACTGCAGTCATTTCATTTGACTTTCCGTGCAAAGAATGTCTGTAATGACATTTCCAGCGACTCATATTGAGGTGCAGAGCTCAGACTGGAGCTTTTTTTGGAGAAGGAGTTGGGTAAGGAGGGTGAGGCTTGTCAGTTCGGGGGTTTAGAGGCTCAGTTAAGGCCTCAGAGGAACTCCAACACTGATCAAAAACAGCTACCCTATGAAATCTTGGAATTATTCATCCCTTCCTCACTCCGCATTTATATTCATCCAGATCCGCTTTAGCGAGTTTCATCAATATGTGTCTCTCTTTTGTCATTGTCTATGGTGTGGGAGCAGATGTTTTTCCCTAGCCATTTGCATGGAGCCAAAGTAATCTCACTGGCTAGGCTCACGGAAGAGCAGAGAAGAGAATAGTGAAAGAGAAGTAATGTTCAACCGTGCTTGAGTTCCTAATGACAAGACCACAGCATGAAAGTGTGTGTTTTTGTGAATGGCATGCTGAAAAGGATACTTGTGGTCAAAAGTATACCAGAGCCTAAAAAGCCAGGCACTCTCTTGCTTGGTCTTGCTCTGTCCTTCTGACTGGGCTCCATCCTGAGGAGAGAAAGAGGAAGCAAGTATGATTTGTATAATCTACAGCAGGGTTATGCAAACTTTGACACATATATATTATATACTGTAGCTTTAGCAAATATTGAATAATTAAGATAATTCAAAGCACAACTCGTGTTAGTGGCAGACAAGTAAATAAATGAAAAGATGTTAAAAATAAATCACTTTAGAAGTCAATATATTGTTTTATGTTCATCATTGAACATCACTCTATCAGTAGCGTACAGCAAACAACAATCCATGTTGCAATCGAGTTTGGCAATTTGGAGTTTGGCAATCTGTTTTTCATTTCGAGTTTGTCAAAACCTGATTCTTTAAATGTTAGCTCAAAAGTCAACCTTTTTGTTAATAAAGGCTTAAAAGTGCACTGTGTATTTTTTTCATTTTTTTTTTCAAAAACGATTCATTATATTATATTATATTATTTGAAATGTGACTTGTGTACACATAATACCAGACCATATGGAGAAATGGCCTGCGAACTTTTGAATGGGTGGAATGGAACCTGATACTAAACCATTTATCATAAATACACACTCAAAATTCATCCATATTTATCCCTTAGGTCTTGCTTTGTTCTTCCAACGGCCAGTACATTTATCCCAGTTCATCTAATCTCACGAGTTCAGCTTCAACTTCAGCTTCATTGCATTTAAAGAGATTACAGATTAACGCCATCACAAACAAGCTCACAGTAACACTATACCGCAACCTACCCTAAGCGTGCCACATTTCTTTAGTGTTAATACTATAGTGAGGTCCACTGTTAATAAGATGTGTGGCAAAGACATAAAGTGTACTTCAACAAAAGTAAAACTGTACACATGTGATTTAGGCTTGTTATCATACAAAAAAATGTAATAATAAAGACAAATTTCTCTTCTTTTCATACAATTTCTGCTTTATATTATTATCTATTTTTATTTACACTGCAAGACTGCATGCACAGATTTTAATTTTAACAAAGGGTCTGGATTAGAAACATTCTTAAAAATAATATTCTTCTAAATTATTTTCTTCTAGTTTTCTAGCTATATATTGTATAGTTTGCATACATGCAGTATACTGTAGTCCTCTTATTTTAATGTATTTTAAACTCATTAATTCTTTTTTAAAAAATCACTGTAAATAATATTTTAGAGTTACAATAGCCTCATACTTGTTTTACTTTCCAAAGGGTATTTAATGAATTTCCTGGGTACTTCCAAACATTAAGCATTAAAATACTAGTTACATAGACTATATATTGCTTCTACCATGTTTTACTTTTTTAATCTAGTATACTTATAACTATCAGATGCTTGTGTTCCAGATGAAATACTAAGGGTTGTCAAAAGGGAGAGAGAGAGCCAGAAAGGCCTTTTAGAGACCACGCAGATCCTCTCACCCTCTAAGCCTGTTCTCTTCAGGTAATAAAGACTTCACAGAAACTCACTAATGTCTATTCAATAATTTACTATCTGACAGTAATGTTGAGTAATAATTTACAGTGGACAACAAATAGGTCCTCTCTCTTGAGTTTATTGTATTCTTGAAGGGATAGTTTGCCCAAAAATGAACATTTTGTCATCATTTAATCACCCTTATGTTGTTCCAAACCTGTATGAATGTCTTTCTTCTGATGAACACAAAAGAAGATATTTTGAAGAATGTGAGCAACCAAACAGTTGCAGGTAGCCATTGACTTCCATAGTATGGGGGGAAAAAATCCTATGAAAGTCAATGGCTTCCTGTTTGGTTTGAAAGAATCTCATACAGGCTTGGAACAACTTGAGGGTGCGTAAATGATGACAGAATTTTCATTTTTGGGTGAAATGTCCCTTTAGGAAAACTTTTGTGAATCTGGCCCAGATTGTTTATTCCACCTGTTTACATTTATAAACCTGCTGTGTTTACCGAGACATGCGTTTGACCACTCACGGTCAGTCGTAAGCACAAGAACTCATCAAAGAGCATGTGAAAAAGCAACCATCTGTCAGTGCTCAGAATTACTGATACTTCATAAAGGCTTCTATTGTCACATATTTATTATTTCAGCAACATATTTGTATCAAAGTACCAGTACTTTTGACATGCTTAGTGCTTCTATCATCAGTGCATGCAGTCTGTGTTATCTTCTAAATGCGTGCGTGCTTGTGCTCTTGCAGAAGATGATTGGTTTCCAATGATCTGATTTCAGTCATGGCCCTATAATGGAACTAGTTTAAACCATGATGAACAGAGGAGAAATGTCATTAGTTTCCAAGGTGTCCATTCCTAATTAGCTTTGCCATTCTAATTTCAGTAACAATTCATGATATAAAAAGCAACTTGTATCTCTGTATTGGTTCATGTATTCGTACTTCTGCAAAAACACACCCACGGGTTTCAACACAACATGATAACAGCTAAAGAGGAGTCAAGGTTGTTTAAATGGCTGTTTTTTTAAGGGGTCCAAGTTATCTTATGAAAGATCGCTCCACAAATGACGTGCACCTTTTTTGTTTTTGAGGCAAAAACCGGAAGAATGAATTTATGTGTGGTTTTTGGGCAGCTACACGAGGTCTCAAGTGCGAAAGGAACAGGATGATGTAGCAGCAGTTTAAAATTAGATCTCCGAAAGAAATGTGCGTGATAATTGCCAGTGCAAAACCACTATACTAGGGCATTCCTGGGTGGTTTCTAAAGCATTGCAAAGTTCTTCCTTCAATGTAAGTCTATGGAACATTATAAGACGGATCACTTAAAAAGTACTAGCACAAGTCTCCTTTTTTGTACAGTTTGAAGCATCACTCATGTCTGCAGCAAAAACAGAATACTTGAAATATAATGATGGTAAAAGCTTCATTGGTGGGAGGACAGAAACATATTGAGACTTACTCCTTGAAGGACCTGGAAGCTGTCCCCACATGGCTGAAGATCCTGATCTGGGTCCACTCCAACTCTGAAAGAGAGAGAAACTGCACGTCAGTCTGCCTGTGTGCATCTGTGACATGAGCTTTTAACCCATGGTGCATATGCAGCCACATACGTACCGCGACCTTTTAGCAAAGCCCACAAACAGCAGCAGCATGAAGAAAAGATAAACAGGCAGAATGGACTCAAGCAGAGCTATATTGATCACGTTATGATATCATTTCACACAACATGCCTACTGCAGCAAGGCAAGGTTTCCACTGAGAAGAAGTTACAGAAATAAATCATAAGGTCTACAGGCTATTCCACTCATTTGTTTTCTACAGTTGGCCACTGGCCTAAACATCTAGGACACTGAGTTTTTGACATCTTATTTAAATAAAACTACCACGAAATAGCATGTAAAATCATAATGATTTTCACAATACACAACAAGTGTTAATACACCATGACTGATTTTAGTTTTTACTTGCCTTTTTGTTTTGAGTTGATCTTAGTATAAAATATTGACTGTTTTGGTTATAGTGTTATTATTTCGAACTACGCTCAAATAAAATAATAAAGTTCAAATAAACCAAATTATAAATATAAGATGAAAAAACTAACATTTCTAAATTAGTTTTTAAGCTAAAGTACTAAAATTACTAAAACTGATATAAAATAAATGAAAGCTAAAAATATTAAAAATACTAATAAAAAGACACAAACATAAAATTACTATTTTGTTATTGGCCATAACATGATAATAATTATTGTCTTATCGGATTTGATATGATTTTAATATCAGTTCATCCCTAAAGTGTGTGGTTGTTCGCTTTATGACAAACAGTATTTTCCTGTGTAAATGAACCAG
Organism: Sinocyclocheilus anshuiensis; assembly: GCF_001515605.1. Taxonomy (NCBI): domain Eukaryota; kingdom Metazoa; phylum Chordata; class Actinopteri; order Cypriniformes; family Cyprinidae; genus Sinocyclocheilus; species Sinocyclocheilus anshuiensis. Next base: position 710,280 of record NW_015539876.1, read on the forward strand.
ACATCAGTGGAGCAAGATCAGCCTCAAAAATAATGTTTACAAAACAAAATTCATAAATGCACAGCACAATTTACATTTACAAAATCCAATTTGTAAATTCAAAACACAATTCATAAATACACAAGTAAAAGCATAAATATTTCCCGAAATGCATCTTACCTAAATAAATTTAAAATGTTTACACAAATGTGTATATATCAAGTTCTTGAATTAATTTCATCACACATTTATGAATGATGTTACATGTATTTATGGATCATTGAATCTGCATTTGCAAATCGTCACATGTGCGTGGACTGCTTTTTATTTGTGCGCGGTGTTTTTTAGACCTTCCTGACAGGTTAAGATTCATAAATATCTTTTTTTGGAGGATGTTCCGTTCAGCCAATCGCGGTGAGCTGTGCATTTATGAATTTTGTTTTGTAAACGTATTATTTTTGAGGCTGATCTGGTACCATAGACTTCCGTCTGGATCGGAAACCAACATTGTGTGGAGAGCCAGACATGTTCTCTCATTCGCTTGACTGGCTGAAATACGAGAAGAACCCAGCAGACCTTTAAAGCTCAGAGGGTGAGATTTTGCTGAGATGAGTGATACACTAGGTGAACTTTCACTCTGGCCTTTAAGTACATTGACTGATCTTTGATCCTATGGCTCGTCTTTCATTCTCCCTCTCAATTAAAGCAGTGGATATGATGCGGCCACTGGCTTTTGAACCCCAAGGATCAACAGAGACTTTATTGTGAAATTAGACAGAGCTTGAGGGTTAGCAGATGCGCAGGCATTCTGAGCCTCTAGTGCCACCCATGTGGATAAGCACCAAACAGAAAAAGCCGACTTATCGGTCTTCTGCAAAAAAAAAAAAAAAAAATTAACAAACT
>NW_015539876.1:711265-730679 GCF_001515605.1 Sinocyclocheilus anshuiensis
AAAAGTTAACATACTTCTGCCAATACCAGTGATGCATTTCTGGGTGACAGACAGGGTGTCTTAACAAACTGGAGGAAATCTGTCTGTAAAACAAATAAGACGGTTTTCCTCCCCAGTGGTTTACAGAAAGGGTGCCCGAGTTGTCCAAACAGGACTTACAACTCTGGGTTACAGATCAGGGAAGATTTGCTTACACACAAGTTACACTGGGAAAGGAGAAACAGTGGAGAAGGAAGGTGCTTGAACTTTGTTGAAGGAAAATTGTGAAGCTAATGACCTTTCTTTATTTGTGCTAAAGAATTGCAAGTTGAAAAGTGATAAAAATGGAAGAGCTCAGAGATGGAAAAGCAAGAGACAAAACAAAACAGGAAATGAAATACAAGGAAATCGAAGAATATCTCGGAGTAAAATAATATAAACATTAGGCTACTGTAATGACTAGGTCTGCAAGGGGAGGGTGGGCTACATTAAAGGTTTACATGAAGGTCAGAGGGGCCAGTTATGACAAAAAAAACAAAGCAAAGATCAAGTAAGAGTACAAAGCATCACTCCTAACCACAGTCTACACAGTATGCAGATGCCTGTGCAAAAAGCATCTCAGCGTGGTGGATAATGAACATTTCCTTCCTGTAAGACGGACAGAGCAGCTCTCGCTGTCAGCCTGTGTTTGCGGTTGCTGATGTGCTGAAGCCAAGCAAGCCAAGGGCAACAGATTGTTTTGAATGCAGGTATAAGAGGAAACTTATTAATTTAGAAAGACTAATCTTGTTTCTTTTGATGTCTTGGTATTACTCATCTGCAGTTAAGCCAGGAGGGTGTCGAGTCTTTGCCAGTGAGATTTGTGTACGGATTTCCTTTAGCACCCCAATGTGAAAACAGAAGTGACACACAGACACACATTCTTTCAAAGTGACTCCCACCAGTTTTAAATACAGCCCTGGAAGAAATGCACTAGCTCATCATGGAAACTAACCACTGAGAACAAACATTTGAGTGTGCAAAGGAAGTTAACTGCTTATAAAGGGGTGCTGTAATAATTTATACTGAGTAGAAAAGGAGAAGATGATTTTTACAGTAGTAGAACAGATTAATAGGAACAGTGAAGGATTAGGAGCAGAGTAGGAAAGTAAAATAAAATAATAAAATAAAAATAAAATCAGCAGAAGAATATATTAGATTAAGGAACAGTAGCAGGAATAGAATAGATTCGAATAGAATAGAATAGAATAGAGCTGAAATTCCAGCCACTATTTTTATTTTCAGGCCAAAAAAGAAAGTGTTACTTTTTAACCCAATAATAGGAACACTGACAAAAATCAGCATTCATATGAAAAAAAGATGGTTTAATTACATTTAAAGGGGTCATATGATGTGATTTCAATTTTTCCTTTCTCTTTGGAGTGTTACAAGCTCTTGATGCATAAAGAAGATCTGTAAAGTTGGGATTGATTATGGATGATATACTGTATACACCCTTTGTGTGTGGAGAGACCCTTTTGAAGAAAAACCAGACAAAAGCAACAAACAGAAAATATACATTTGCACTTTGTTGTGTATTCTTAAGCACTTAAAAGGGTAAATATGTGTATATTAGATAAAAAGTTTCATTTTTACATATACAGAGTTGTGTGATACTTAAAAATATTATTTAATATTTTAAAAGTTGTTGAATGTTATGGAATTAATGCCATCTGTAACCAAGTGGAAAAAAAATATTATATTAAGAATAATTTGTTTAGATATTTGCATAGATATTTTCAGCCCAGTGTGACCAAAATTGTTGGTTTCAGATAGGAATATTCATTTCAGTACATCACTGTAAAATAAAACAGGATAGGAACAGGAGCAGAAGTTTGCAGAAATACTGTAGGGATAGAAGTACAATAGAGTCTTAAGCAAATATGTGCTTGATTAATGCAGAAGCCCAGACATTAGTGTCAAACACTCACACAAACGACTGCTTTAAATGTACATTTTACCAGGTAAGGTCACCACCACCTGTACAAGAGTGCAAAGTCCATCATCACCTGACGTAATTCCACAGTCTACGCAGCCTCTCCTTCTCTGCAGCAGTGGTCTCTCCAACCCTGAGCACAACACAGAACTCTTGAGACCAGCCCTGCAAACATCAAACATCCTGACAGCTTCTACTGAGAAAAGACTACAAAGGAGGTTTCTCTGACTGCAAAGATCGGTCTTTGTATCTATGCATTGCTATTTGTGTTTCTTGGTACATAACTACATATGACATCACATGAAAAAGTAACAAAAAAAGTGAAAGAATTACATTTCCAAAAGAGTGATGTAATGGCTAAATGTTCTTTCTAGGCATTTGCCAAAGAGTCAAATTATATAGGTCAAAAGACATTTAAACTCTTTCTGCAAAACAAACATTTCCTTTCTGATACATAAAGTGTGTTTGGTGCTTCACATTCCTGCTCTGAATTGGCTCTCTGTGCACTGAGCTCAATGTTTATAGAGAAAGTGGAACCTGGGACTCCTGGGACTGTTCTAGAAAAGGCAGAACTGGCCAACACAGAGGAAGAAAGTCTAAACCAATGCCGAAGAGAATCGTCTGGCTTAGGTCTTGAGCAACACAGTCCAGGCCATTTCAAAACTGTCATAGTGTATATAAGCTTTTCTAAATTTTCATAGAGCAGTTTATTAAAATAAGAATAACATTAAAAAAATATTCAATAAAAATACAAATTAAAAATAAATGTTAATTCAAACTAAATTAAATGTTAAATTAAACATTAAATAATTAAAACGGAAATATTAAAATAAATCAATAGTAAAGTAATGCAATGGCCACATGAATACCTTAATAAAAAACAGCACTAAATGTGGATGTGAAAGTAGTCATGCTTTTCATTCTAATGTCTTTTTTCCCCCAGCACTCAGACATTACATTGACAAATGCCTGAAAGTACACCATCGATTCCAGTTTCTATAGGGAGCTATGCAAAAGCCTCTCTTTAATCTCAGGTGACCTAGTCAGCTTGAATAAAAGCAGTGGCACCCCATCCGTTTCTCTGAGCTAAACCCGACTTAAGTACAGTAGCTTTGCACATTTTTTTCCAACAAGTTATATGATTGCATATTTTAATTGCACATTGATTAGCCTGCAGTTGCCCAAAGGCAGCAGACAACCACAGTCGAGTTAAGAATAGTGTGTATGTGTGAGTATTGGAGAGCAGCCCTCACTCAACATGGAAAAATGTAGCGTGAGCCAGTCTAGGGGTCAAATGTAGTGCATTTATAGAAATGGAAACCCTTCGGAGAATGAGAGAGAATTACATCCATCAAATTTAGTTGAAAAGTTGAACAACAAAAGGCCAGCGGTAGAATCCCTAAATGTTCACCAAGCACAGCTGGCAGAAAAATCACTACTGTTAATACACTAATACACCATGTGACCAAAGGATTGTTACTCTTGCTGTACAGAATGTAAAATAAGAGAAACCCCAAATGTCTCTTTGATTTGCCGGTGTATTGTCTTATTATTGTCCTACATGCATTCTATTGCCAAAATTCATAAAACTAAAGTTGCTGTGCTCTTACACTAGTGAAGATGCTTTGATTCTTTGTACAACTTAGTAAAAATCATGTCAATTGACGATACAAAACAACTGAACATTTTTACAAAGCAACGACATAAATTTGCAACTCAACCCTTGCTAATTAATAATTAATTCCACAATACTGCTGTAGAACAACCGCCCCACTGTATGCATACAGAGTGAAATTAAAGGCCCTTCAGAAAGAAACAGGAAAGGATCAATATCAGCATCCATTACATTTTTGCACTGCAGAAACTCTTAAATCTCAGCTTTGCATATGGTGCATTGCATATATTACATTTTCCCACTGCAGAAACTCTTACTTCTCATCTTTGCATTTGGTACACATGCACTTGCATGCTGTGGTATATATATATATATATATATATATATATATATATATATATATATATACACACCACAGCATGCAAAATGATTTAAAAATTTGTCAGCTCAGTTCCTCATTTTTACTGGTATGCCACACAATCCTAAACGTTCTGATGAAAACACAAATAGGAACTCAAGATGTAGATTGTATAGTCTACTTTTATGCTACACTCTTATTTTGAATAAACTTACAATTTTATATTTTCAGTTTTCATTTTATTTTTAAGTTCTAGTAATTTATGTACTTTATTATTATTTGTTTTTAATTTTTTTGTGCATTAGCTCTCAATTACCCAAAGCCATTTAGTTGCCATTTGAAAATAATTTAAACCTGTATCGTCCTGATTTGTTGGCATTATCGGACAAAAGCGACTAATTTACAGAAATACTGTTGTTAACACTGCTTAGATTCTTGTCCTCATTTTATTTACCTCGTTGTGGTTACTCTAAGCATATCTGCGACTCACTGAGTGCACAGCAGTTCTGCAGATAATAGCCTGAGCTTCTCAATCTCATTCTACAGCAGCTGCAGTCAGCATCGGTCCTCAATAATCCTCTTTTCTATTCTGACAAACTAGCAGCACTTATTAATTGCGCCATACCAGCCAGCCCCTGCTGAGGGCAGCCAGACAAACACTGGCTCTTGGCGACATAAACAACCCCAGCTCCTTTCCCATCTGCTTTTGAGCGGTTTATTTTCTGTGCACATTTCACCCCAGAACAAAACAAAAGTGAAGAGTGCACAGTTGACAAACAAACAACATGTGAAATCAGCCACAGTCTCAACCTAATGCCTTTTATTCCCTCTATATGAATTCCGAAATGGCCATGATAGGTCTTACTAAGGAAAATCAAATGCAATCTCATTTGTCAAAATTTGATTGATTAATAAAATATATATACATAACATGTTAATGGTGAGCTTTTCTGCCACCTGCTGGACAGTCTGTATAAGTCTTTTAATAGAGTTATCAAAGTCTATCCAACTGAAAAACTCAATTTTACATTGTCAAGTGTTGCTTGTCCATTTAAAACTGGCTGCTATAGTGTTCTGAGTGGCTTACATAACTAAAGTATGTATCATGTTCTAAACTGTAAAAAGACAAAAAAAAATAATAAAAGACTAAAATGCTAAAGTAAAAACCTGTTAATTGGTTAATGGTAAATTCCCTTACTATATATGATAAAAAAACTATTCGATCTAACATGACATTTCATGTAATTCTACAGTAAAATACTATTAAATGTACAGTTTGTGGAAGTAAAAAAAGAATAAGTCATCTTATAATTTACTGACATTCCCATAATTCCCTATGCGACAGCTTACATTTGTTGGTGTTTCTTAATAGTTTTTGTTATCAGTTATGTATATTAGGGTTTTATGTCACAACACATATTAATTCATGTTTATTGCAAAAAGTGTCGTGTGTATCCATGATGGTGTTTTGTATATCTGTTTATGATATTGTGTGCACCTTCTATATATTAGTATTTACTTCAGCTTGTGGAAAAGCTGTTGAACTTTGATTTATCATGTAACTTTCTTTTCAACAATATGTGTGATTATGGTGGTTGTCAGTATGTTAAAGGTACAAAACAGATTTTAGTAGCAGTGTGGCCTTGCCAAGTCAGCAGAAAAGGACTGTTGGATTTGCATTTGTTACAATTTTAAACTAAAATGTATAGGTTTACATTTTAGTGTATTTATACAGAATTTTTATTTTCTGTAAGGATTTTTTTTTCCAGTCCAGACTTTACCATCCTGTATGTAAACACTAAATTACTAAACATTCTTACGAACAAATTCTAAAACTTCCCATGCATGAAAAATGTTCCTAAATCCATCTTAAAAATGGGTCAGACAGGGCACTGATCAAGTCTTTTACACTCTGACCTGATATGTAGCCAGGACAGCATTGGCGTGGTGCCTCCTCCACACACCCAAACTGTGAAGAACACAATGAGCAGGGTCGTGGTGAACATCATTTGCCGCGCGTACGTGGCGGTGTCACGGATAGCCAGAGCGAATGCCATTGCCCCTCGCAGCCCTGCAGAACACAAACATGCACACAGCAGTCACAACAGATTTTAGAAAGAATGACAGCCCTGCTACAAATAGAATGGCACTGCACTTAAGCAGGCAAACGGCCATCACACTCGATCAGTTGTGTTTTAAGGGCACTGCACTTTGCTGCCCTTTTAGCAGGGTGGTGTTGCTGGTCTGGAGGGAGCTGCTCCACATCAAGAGCCATTATTAGAGATGTTCTCATTCTGATGCCTCATTTCACTCTTAATTTAGATCTCGATAAGCTTCAGCAGGGTGCTGAAATCTACCGAGAGTTCACATCAAAGAGTTTGACATTAGAGGACGCTACAAAACTGATTGCACTGATTTATATTCTACTTTATTGTATTTATTAAATAGTTCCGTATCTTTAATGTCATGCAAGCATCAGAGAAGAGGAAGTAAGCCAGGTGTGCTTACCACCGTACCTGCAAACATCATCATGTGCTGAAAGTTTCCTCTGATTTTGTGTCTTCGGCCCAGGTTAATCAGGAAAGACAGAGGGTAGATGTTCAAGGCCCTGCCGATAAAGATGGCTATCTAGTAGTCAAAATGTTAAAGAAAAATCTTCTCACATTTGACACATTAAGTTAATGGAAATTTAGACCTACGCTACTGTTCAAAAGGGTTTTATTTTATTCTGGATGCATTAACATTTAAAGACTTTTACATTGTTACTAAAGTTTTTCATTTCAATTAAACAGTTCTTTTGAACTTACTATTCAATGAATCCTGAGAAGAAACAATTCCACAAAAATATTAAGCAGCTCAGCCATTTTCAACATTGATAATGATGGGAAATGTTTCTTGAGCTTCTATGATTCCTTTGAGGCTGGAGAAATAGCTGCTGAAAATTCAGCTTTGCCATCACATGCATACATTTTAAAACACAAATAGAAAACAGTTTTGTAATTGTAGTAATTGCAGTGCTTATTCACAATAGTACTGTCTGTACAGCATTTTTGATCAGATAAATGCAGCCTTGGTGAGCATAAACGACTGCTTTCAAAAAACCTATACATAATGCCTCCTAGTGGTCATAAATTACAAATCAAGGTGATAAAACGACCATGAATTTTTCCAGATGTTTTAGAGCATTTAAATGATTTGGCTCATAGGTACATCTTCTCTAACATGCTGTCAAACTCTTAAACTATCTGACTGAGGTAAATGCTAGTGGTTAATACACATTACCCCCTCCTCATATAAAAGTTGTGATGTGAAACTTTCATTTCAACTGTAAGACAAGGATACAAAGGCTCCAAATATGAAAATGGGGCTGAAGACGTGTTTCTGAAAGGTGAAGAGCGCCAGGCCCATGTATGAGAAGATGAAGTTCTCTGCTAGGAAGTGCAGCACCTCAAACAACTGCAACAGCAAAGAAACATGCCACACATGAAGCCATATGCACCTGACAACAGCACATTTGGTCAACAAAACAGCTAAAGCAACATTCACAAAAGCAAAATGACACGTTTTCAAAATCAAGCCCTAAGTCAACTAGAAATGCATGCTCCACCTTTCTATACTCTACAATGGCTTTTGTAACATATGTTAGATCTAAAGTTGAGGCCGATATCTTCAATTCCTGTGACTATAACTTCTGAAGTCTATAAACTGTAACCCTTCTCTCCATAAACAGGAGCTTTGAAAATAGCAAGTATGGCTCCCTGGAGAGAAATCCAGTGCCACAGGGGTGTCGAAATTACTGTAGGCACCCCACCTCACTTCATCACATTGCACTGCTCTGACCACAGGGGTGCTGGGAATTCACTTAGCACTATACCTCGACTTGTGGCCCCCCTGCATCAAAGCATCTTTTGGAGTAGAATATGCAGGGCTCCCATCCCCCCCCAAAAAAACATCCTTGCTGCTTTTTTTCTACATACCTTACTTTTTCAAAGTTCATATCACTATGGTTTTATACCAGCTGCTCTGAAAGCAACTAAAATCCAAATGTTCACATATTTTACTCGAAACAAGGCTAAAATATTTTACCTGTTTAGTACGTTTAGTTGACTCCTCCGACAGATTGTTGCAGGTATAATGGGCCTGTGTGATTCCACAAAACAGCACAGCGACAACACCTGGAATAGTAACGGATATTAGCATCATTTGTGCCTTTTTTTTCTTTCAAGTGGGGGATGGGATACAATTTCAGTACAGGTTGGAGGTGACTAATAAAACAACCAGATGATAAGTGCAATTGGCTGAACACATTTACACATCAAGGATGCCAGCATTCAGCAACATGGAGGAAGTTTTAGGTTGCAGAATTTTATTTGCATATTTGTATGCAAAGGATATGGCATGAACATGAACGTAAATTTGTTGTCATGCTATTGCTAATAAAGCACATTAAACCTGAACAGATGATTTTCTAAAACCAGAAAATGATACTATTATTCCAGTTGATATTTAACTATAGCAGGAAATGTTTTGCTGTTCCTAGAGGGGAAGCAGCTGCAGCTCCGTATTACTCTATATTATATTATAGTTTAACCTCTGGGTTACCCAGCAGATTAACCACCATGCTTTCATTACCAACCCACACGAACACCCACCTGTGAATCCACAAGCTTCAGCCAGTAGAAAAGTACTCCAAGACATGAGGAAGAACAGAGCAGTCTCCAGCAGAGGGAAACAGTGCAGCTTGGTGAATTTTGTCACGTGGATAAAGTTAAGAATTTAAACCACACATCTGATAATCAGTTAGCTAATCAAAAAAAGATTCAAATCAATAAAGATATACACTACCATTCAAAAGTTTTTTTTTAATGCTTTTGGAGGGGAAAAAAAAGTGTCTCTTATACTCATCAAAGCTTGCTTTGTTTTGACCAAAAACATAGTAAAACAGTAATATTTTGAAAAAGTATTAAAATTTAAAATAACTGTTTTCTATTTTAATATATTTTTTTAATGAATGACAAAGCAGAATTTTCAGCAGCCATTTCTCCAGTTATTAGGTGTCACATGATCCTTCTGAAATCATTCTAATACGTTGGTTCTCAAGAAATATTATCAAAGACGAAAACAGTTACGCTGCTTCTCATTTTTGTGGAAACGGTGATACATTTTTTCAGCAATCTTTGATGAATAGAAAGGTAAAAAAAATAGCATTTATTTGCAATAGAATTCTTTTGTAAGTTTATAAATATTTTTACTGTGACTTCTGTTAAAATAGTAGCAATATATTTAAAATAATATATTCTTACTCCAAGTACTCTTCTCTTGACAGAAATCAGCCGCTGTTTAAAGGATAATTCTACAGTGTTACTAATTTTGCAAATAGGTAAAAGAATCAACATCACAATGAAGCCAAAAGGACATCAACACAACTTATTTGCATAAACCTAAATATATTTAGACTGATTTCATAGCAACATGCAACAAGGATATGAGGGCAGTGACTACTCCAGTGACTGCACCCATAGCGAAAGAGCCACTGAAGATGCCCAAGAAGATGCCCACCGATTTGAAGAAGGCAGAGGCATCGAATGTATGTGTGTTGGCTCCTGTAGGCTGATACGCCACAATTGACCTGCATACCAAAGACAAAAAAACACTAAATTATTAAATTAACTGACTGTGCTGATCTGACTAGTACACCCAATGAAAAAGTACAGACTAAAGATTACACAGATGACATATAAATTGTCATTTTTCCTAGCAAAGTCCAAAAAACACAGTTTTGCTGTAATAATCCGACTTTATGGACAAATTGTGTAAGTGGTGCTGAGACAGGAAATCAGAAACGATCAGCTCTAGCAAAATGTGTCCAAAAGGGGGAGTCAGAGCGCCGTCCTGAAACGCCACTAGAGTTGCAGCATCATTCGTTTTTACTTTTCAGCATTACAGTGAAAATGTCCCCAGCACCCACTCGGTGTTGGCAGCCTGGGAAATCCCGCCAGCTGCCGCAGACAAAACACGTGATTTTAACCTTTTTTTTGTAGCAACAGAAAAGGAACAAGAAAGTGATACTGTTTGAAAGTGGGACTTACGATGAAAGGACTATGGCGACTGCATCGTTCATAACACTCTCTCCAAACAGCAGTGCATAGAGATCACCATCAGCATGGAGCTCATTAAAGATCGCAAGCACTGTGACTAAAAATTACACAAACACACACACAAATCAGCAACATAACGATATTGAAATCCTGAATGGTAAAGCACCACTTACTAGTCAGTTTGATAAAAACAAATGTCAGCAGTTCATATAAAAGCAAGTTTAACAGCAAGTTAAAATGGAGGAAGAGAGAGATGATTGATGTACCTGGATCGGTGGCAGAGATTATGGCACCAAAGAAGAGGCAGTCTGTGTAGTAGAACTTGTCAGTGAGTTGACCCAAAACCTGCATCATTTTCACTACGCCATACATGAGGTTTCTTAAACACAAATATATATATTATTTTTTTTTTAAATAAGGCTTGACCACAAATCAGAGTTAAGCTATGTTTATAATAGCACATTACAATACTATTTATATTATTTGCTTAGTATTGAAATGTTCCTTGTATGTATGAAACACGCAGGTATCCAACTACATTTTTCAAAATGTGGAGTATACAACAAAGCACACCGCCAAGCAATGTAAGTTGACTTTCTATTGTGTAATGTGACAAATTAAACCAGATTTTGAACATTTTTGACACATATTTTTAACACTGAAAAACCTTTTTGCATTAAGAATGTGTGTGCTCAAGGTACTAAGCGTGAAGGTGGAGCTCAAACAACAGCAAATGAAGAAACGAATCTGATGGTGACTGATTACTGGTCCCATAAATTCCACTACATGCCTGAACCTGGCTCTTGCATGTCATTGGTTAGCACACAAATAACTTTTTTAATAGTTTAGGTTAAAAAACAAAGTGTATGGATTTACATGCTGTAACTGGCCACTGTCAACTTTTGTTTGTTTGTTTTTTTCACTTAAATCTTCATCAAAAGTAGTCACTCCTTAGTATAGTTCTGTTTCACCCGTAAAATTAAAAATTCTGATGCATGTCATGGCTGATCCACTGTCTGTATGTAAAAAATTCCATGGTCAGTGGGAATGTGGGAATATCATGAACCTTAGTGACTTACCCAATGATGAAACAGGAAATGGCAGTGCCCAGGAAAGCATAAGTTATGATGGATCCTAGGTTTCTAAAGAAGTGTCTCTGGAGGAACAAGGAAGAGCATGTTAATCCATGTCATTTTAAGAGCATGTTCAATCTCTGTTGTATGTACTATTTTTATATAATAAATACTATATCAGCAAAGGCTGTGTTTATTTTATTAAAAGAAATAGTAAAAACAGTAATATTGTGAAATATTAATCAGTTTAAAAGTTTAAAAATATGATATATTCCTGTGATGGCGAAGCTGAATTTTCAGCAGTCATCACTCCAGTCTTCAGTTTTCATTCTAATATGCTGATTTGGTGCTCAAGAAACATTTCTTGTCAATGTTGAAAACAGTTGTGCTCGTTAATATTCTTGTTAAAATCGTAATACAATTTTTTTTCAGGATTTTTTGATGAACAGTAAGTTCAAAAGAACAGCATTTATATGAAATAGGGTTTTTGTAACATAATAAATGTCTTTACAGTGACTTCTGGTCAATGAATGTGTCATTACTGAATAAAAGTACACATATCTTTGGAAAAAATTATAAATAATAAAATTAAATAAAAAAAATAAATCTTACTGACCCCAAAAACCAGTACTCGTGGAACGCAGATTAGCCACAGACAGTGAAATTAAGGGTAAAATTAATAAATTAATAGATAAATAAATCTGACTTTCCTCCTCATGATGTACAATGTCAGAAGACTATTAGTCTTCATCTTGACACTTGGCCTGACACACTGTCATGCTTACTCTTCTATTTTTCAATCCTTGCTTGTTTACAGAGCAAAGACAGCGATTTTTTTTCCTGTGTGAGTATCAGTCACAATATGCTGAGTCACTCTGTTGCTTCAAAGTGCAGCAACTACAAGATAAATTTGATGTTAAACCTCTCTCTCTTCCACTGTCAAAAGGGCTTCTTCTGTTGCAGTTTTTGTAAACTCCAGCACTGTTCTTTCTGACTATGGTCTTTCTGTGGCTGTGCAATCAGTAGATGGGAACTGATAGTAATCACTAAGATGGAAATAAAGTCAATTTACAGAAAGAAACCTTGTTACTACCCAAACTAAACTGCAGTCACCTAAGCTAGTTAAACAGCTTGGGAGCGCAAATATGAAATCATTTTTAATGCTATATTCAAGAAATGAAACCATTATCATACCGAGAAAGAAGATCAGTAGTACTGTGAGCTGAATGAAACTAACAAAAGGTAAAGAAGAGGATCGGAGAACAAATACTTTTACAGGAGTTCCTCAGAGTAAATGGTCTTAAATCTAATGCAAGTGCCCATAAGTTATGCATTTTAGTTGACATCTATACTTCAGACGTTGTTGTTAATAACCTGGATAGTCTTTTAACCTGTGTTGACATTACTGTGTTAAAATCATATTTAAAATATATATACTGAGATTAAATACTGTAGATTCTCTTAAGTGGAACTGATAGTATTACACTCATATCGACAACAAAACTATCAAATTTGGTAAAATTAATATACAGTACACAATGGATGAAGGACCTGTTGAATTTTATAAAAAACAGAAACTGTAATTCTGGGAAATTCAGGGGAGTTTTCTGTGGGCGCAGATTTTTTGGTGGTTTTAAAGGGATAGTTAAGCCAAAAATGAACAGTTTGTCATCATTTGCTCATCCTCATGCTGTTTCCCAACCTTTATGACTTCTGCAGAACACAAAAGAAGATTTTTTAAATGGTAACCAAACAGTTTTGGTTGCCACTGACTTTATTTTATGGAAGAAAAAAAAAACACTGACACATTTCTCAGAATATCTTCTTTTATGCTCCACAAAATGAAGTCAGTCATACATGTTTGGAACAACTTGAAAGTGAGAAAATTATGACAGAATTTCCTTTTTTTCTGTGAACTATCCCTTTAAGGCCTGCTCAATTTGAGAAGAAGGCTCGGTGTGAAATTTTGGTGCAGTAAACATTTTAATTTCAGTTACTGCCATAATTCATACAACCTCTAAGCTGCACACTTTTTCATCAAAAAAGTGGTACAAAGAGAGGAAACAACATAGCCTTGTGTCTCAAACACACACAGCTGGCAAAAACCCATTCCTCTCACTTCCTCAGGGCCTCCCTGCTTGCTTAGCACAATCTGAAACTTCACATTAATATCTGGAAGCCAGAAGTGATCAACATGATATCCTGATAAACACTGCAGTAAAATGAACCAAAAGGGGTAATAATTGAGCAGATAATGTATGGGCATTCTGTTACATTACAATCTGATCTACGCAACTGGTGAAATTATGCATTGCAGTTTACATGGCAGAGAGTGCTATAGGGATGTCTGCGACTAAGAGGCCTTTTTACATGGAAAATGTAGACACTTTAGTTAATTTGACACAAATGAAAAGGATGAAGAACAGAAGTACACTGCATTCAATACATTGTACTATTGTGTACTTGGGTGTAAAACACTCGGCCAACAAAACAAAAATATCTCTTTTTGGATGAACTATGACTTCAAAGATTTCAAGTAAGTGTAAAAAAAACAATAAGCAGAATAATAAGCAATGCCTCTGAATACTACTTCAATGTGTCTGTATTTGTGCCGATACGGTTTACTATCAAAAAGCTCTGTAATTCTTTATAAATAGCCCAAAGTAACTCTGTAAGCCACTGAATTACAGGTCATGAGGAACAATAATGCTAGTAAACACTAAAATTATACTTGGCTTTTAAAATACACAAAGGTCACAATCTGACTTCCCATGTTAAATACACATTAACTTAACTATAACACAATTTAAAAGGTGCCAGTGTAATATAAGTGAATTTTGACCAGCTCTTAGACACTCTTGATCATAAGTATCTGTTCTGTATCCGTACTTCTCTCTTGCAGTTAGGCTAATCTTCCGCTGAAGCAAAACGGTGAGAGAACAGAGATCAGGTTGCATTAGACTAGATCATATCTCAAAATTTCATAATGTAAAGGGGTAAAGTAGCACCTTCATGGATGAACACTCTACTAAACAAGCAAAATGAAAGCTAAAACGGAGTAAAGGTAACTGCCCAGCACACAATATCACTCATACCTTTTTGAGGCTGTATCCGGCGTGGAATATGATGGGAGGTAGCAGAATGTTGAAAAACACCTCTGGGTCAAAGGTCAACTGCAATAAAAAAAACTGATTGTTACAAACAAATGTTTATAATAGATAAAATGCATAAACTGTTTAAAATAAACAAATGTTATTAGTCTTGTTAAAGACCTCATGAATAGTTTGAAATTGCAATTGCTAATCCTGTGTTGATGTATTTTCAATTGAAAAAGGAAGTTGTGGTGAGACATTTTTGGAACTCGTCTTTTTAAGTTTAAACGACAAACTTTAGGAGGACGCTGATGTGTCATAACAATATGCTTTCAAGTTATTCTTGAAAATAACAGTTTGTTTGCTGTTCAGTAGCAGGGGATTTAATTTCATAATTTATAACTTTTGAGTTTCTTTATTCTGTTCAACTTAAAAGAGGATATTTTGAATAGTGTGGGTAACCAAGTTGTTGTTGGTCCCTTTTGACCCTTCCATAGTATAGAAAAAATGCTATGGAAGTCAATGGGGACCAAAACTGTTTGGTTACCCACTTTCTTCAAAATATCTTCTTTTGAGTTCAACAGAAGAAAGAGTCTCATACAGGTTTGGAACAACTTGAAGGTGATTAAATGATAATAGATCATAGATAATTTTGGGTGAACTATCCCCTTAAGCTAATGAATATGGACAAAAAATTCAGGGAGCCTTAAAGACTGGACCTTGCTACCGCCTTAGGAAATGTTAAGTCTAAAACATCTGCACAGCCGTGTTAATATTATTTATATACTATCATAGTATTTATTAATATTTTGATGTAGCTTTTATTTTTATACCTTCATTTTTGAGCCATTTTTGTGCTCACAAAAATGGCTCAAAAATGAAGGTATAAAAATAAAAGCTACATCAAAATATTAATAAATACTATGCTGCACAGGTAACTGCTGCACAGGTGACATAAATTAAACCTCATAATGAAATTTCTTCCTCTGACAAACCTCTGCTGCAGGTTTATCAGAAGTGTGTGTATACGTGTGTATGTATACCGCTGCTGACGTACCTTGCGCAACATGTCATTCTGCTCCACACTGTGGATTTCTCTAAGGTTGATCTCCCCCTTGAGTGTGTACTCAAAGAACTTTCCGCTAACGTTGAGGAGCACCGTGCTGACAGGACCCGCCTGCAGGGTGCAACTCGGAGGAGTTTTATTATGGTAACTGGTGGAGGGGATGCCATACCGCAAAATAACACCCACCAACAGACCTGTTCGACACACAGAAGATAAACCACTCACATACACATTCAATACATTGGCTTAGTTTGTGAAAAAGGAAACCTCTTTGGAAACAACCCATTTTTGCTGTGGCACAGAAATTACACTTCTTTCCTTCAAAACACAGTATAAGCATATTGGTTTGTGTGTGATGACAGGGAGTAGAGATGAGAGCCTGCTGTGTTAAATCTGTTGGATGGTATTTCCATACTAATGAAGTGCCAGAGGAAGTCAACAGCACACACAGCATGGGCTACAGAAACAAGAACAGAGGCAAAAAACACCATAACCGAACAACCTCCTGCTAAAATCAGGCAAAATACACTACTTTAAATCAATGCTAGGTCTAGACAGTACTGATTTGATGGGGATAATCTGCAGATTTCTGTTGAATGGAGTCAAATACAGTGAAATGTGTTAAATGTGCTGCAGACTACATACTCCAAGAATAAAGGTCCAAAAACTTTACCTTTAGGGATACAACAGCCCATCTCTGGGGCAGCACCCTTAAAGGGACAACTTTGTACCTTATCTACCCCTAAAAGGTTCATAGTAGTACTTTAGGTGTACATTTTACTACTAAGGAAATAATATGCACCTTTTAGGGGTTGATAAGGTGCCCTTTAATACCCCATTAAAGGTGCTGCCCCAGTGACCCAGCTACTGTACCCCTAAAGATAAAATTTTTGCATGTTTTCTGGCAGTGCATGGTACCCAAAAGTAAAGCTATTAACTTGGCTTTATTTAACAGGCAGCAAAAATTGTAATATGTCAGATTTAGCTAACAGGAACAAAATAAATGGTACAAAGCAAAATTAAATTGGCCACAATTTCAATTAATTAACATGCAAGGGATGGGGATATGTAGAATTAATATGTGCCCAATACTGTAATCCAGAAATCTTAGAAAATACACTCTGCATGTAAAAAGATTCACAAGAGCCAAAATCCAGTGCCAGGGAGTTAAAGGGGTCATATGATGCGATTTCAAGTTTTCCTTTCTCTTTGGAGTGTTACAAGCTCTTGGTGCATAAAGAAGATCTGTAAAGTTGCAAAGACTAAAGTCTCAAATGATCTTTAAAATAGCATCATATGACCCCTTTAAGAATTGGCAGGTTAGCATGAACCAGTTAGCTTAGCAGTTAACCCTGCTGGTACACTGTAACTGCCCCTCAAACAGTTCAAGGATACAAAAAAAAACAAAAAAAAAAAAACATACTTTGCTGAACAATATAGCTAAGGAACAGGAATACAATCCCTTTTATTTAATCCAGAATATGTTTTAAATGCTGCTAACCAGTTAACAAAGTTGCTATATTCTGAATGTTTTTCTTGAAGCTAAAGAATTTTTCAAACTATATTTGTCACACTACTTTCAGAATTGCACCACTTCCTGTTGCCCGAATGTTTTATTTGGCTTTACGCACTTATGAGGGGAAGAGTTCACGTTCACATGAGTTTCACATGTCCGGTGCTAACCTGTGTAGACCACGACAAATTCTGTGGCAAGAAGGCAGTGCTATCTATCAAACATCATTCGTCCTTATTCTTGTATATTTTGTCAAAAGTACAAAAAAACTGCATCTGTTTCTGAAAATAATAATAATAATATACACATGACATCATTTTCTTGTAGTTTCACAGTCATAAGTCACATGGCATTCACAGCTCAGGTGACTGGAAGGAGAAGAAATTAAAAATGGTGTAAGATGTTCTATTAATCATGTTTTCTTAAGAAAAGCATCTCCTATTTCAGTGTAACAGCAAGACTAATGTCTGCAGTGAAACTGGATTAGAGGGGAGAGGTCTAAATGCACATGGGGAGGGGTAATAGTGTGTGTGTGTGTGTGTGTGTGTGTGTGTGTGAGCGAGAGAGCGAGTGAGAGTGTGTCTGTGAGCAAGAGAGAGAGTGAGAGTGTGTGTGCGCGTGTTTGTGAGAAAAGAAAAAAAACGACTTTATTCAACAATTCGTCTCCTCCGCGTCACCCTGTAGCGCCATTTTGGAGAGTATCCACTGAACGCAAACAGTGTATGTTGTTCTGTGTCAGCCGCACCACACGGCTATGTTGTTTTTGTTCAAATCAAAGCACAAACAACGTAGAAAACGTATCCGTGTGGTGCGGCTGACACAGAACAACATACGCTGTTTGCGTTCAGTGGATACTCTCCAAAATGGCACTAGGGTGACGCGGAGGAGACGAACTGTTTAATAAAGTCGTTTTTTTTTTTCTTTTTTCTTTTGCGCACAAAAAGTATTCTCGTAGTTTCGTAAAATTACGGTTGAACCCCTGATGTCACATGGATTATTTTACCGATTTCCTTGCTACGTTTCTGGACGTTGATCGTGGTAGTACCCTTGCTGTCTATAGGAGGGTCAGAGAGCTGTCAGATTCCATAAAAAATATCTTAATTTGTGTTCCGAAGATGAACGGAGGTCTTACGGGTTTGGAACGACACGAGGGTGAGTAATTAATTACAGAATTTTCATTTTTGGGTGAACTATCCCTTTAATGTTTGTCTTCCCCTGCACTGTTGAGTATGTCACAGCACACCAAAGCAGAACACAATTGCAACACATTACATGGAGCTTCTCTTGTAATCCAGGAGGGAAGAAAACAGAAAGCCCCTAACAGCCCGAATGCTGTAATATACAGTAGGAAATACAGACAGAAAGAAAAACACACCCAAGAAGACACAACTGTAACGTTACCATCTGCCATCTACCATCCAGCCAGTGAGCAGGTGTCTCTGTTCTGTGAGCCAAAACAGTCAACCTTGATTCAACCCGGAAAAAATACTACATTGAGCCAAACTGGATCAACGCAACAGCTGAAGTCAAATCTGCTTTGTGATTGTGTGCGATTCATCCTAAAAAGACATGCAAGGAGTAGAATGGGGCAGAGTAATAGGAAGTAAGTGCATACTATCAAAGCTAATTACACACTAGAGAAAGCTCCGATGGAGCGTTTGATGGATAGGAATATAAAAGATCCCTTTTGAGGGTGTGGAAAGAGACAGACCAGTTTGAAATCAAGTTAAACTGTTATACAAATTGGGTTCAAAACATGACTTGGACCAGGCTGTCAAAAGCAATAATGTGTAATGAAAACTGAAATAATCTAATTCAGAAACAAGGGGGATTAGAAGTATTTTCCTGCTAAAATACTCTGTAGAACAAACAATAGCCTTAACATAAATGTATTGCTTGAAATGAGGAGAGCAGCAACCATTTTAATTTTTAAAACTGTACACTGCCATTCAAACATTTGGGTCTGGTAATATTTTTTAATGCTTTTGAATTAAAGGTTTCTTATGCTCACCAAGACTGCATTTATTTGATCAAAACTACAGTAAAACTAGTAATACATTAGGAAAACCTGTAGTAATACATGAAGAAATCATGATAATTTTTTCAGGATTCTGTGTCAAACAGAACGTTTAAAAAAACAGCAGCATTAATTTAAAATATAAATCATTTGTATTATACATGTCTTTCATGTCATATTATCAATTTAATGTGTCCCTGCTGAATAAAATAATTCATTTCATTCAAAATAATCATACTGACTCCAAACCACTTTTAAAATAGTTCTTGCACCTCTGTTTGAACTTCACACAGAGCACCGAACACTGCCTACTGTATTTAGTATAAAATTCAGTATGAATTAATTAGTGTTTAGTATGAATTCCACTGTTGTGAACTGTTGTAACTGCTGTTATTTAAAGGGGTGGTTCACTGGGTTTTTTCTAGGCTTGATTGTGTTTATGGGGTGCAGTCTAACATGTGTTAATGCTTCGTTTTTTAAAAAACGCATTATTTTTCACATAATTTACCTTTATTCCACACCTCTCTGTCCCTTCTCTGAGAAACGGGCTGATCATTTCCTTCTTTTATGAAGCCCCTCCCTCAGAAATAGGCGATGGGCTCTCTTTGGTTAGCTAGCCCAGTGTGTT
>NW_015539876.1:731333-742838 GCF_001515605.1 Sinocyclocheilus anshuiensis
TCAGAAATACACGATGGGCTCTGATTGGTTAGCTAGCCCAGTGTGTTGTGATTGGCTAAACCGCCTCTAGCGCGAGTCTAAACGTCCCGCCCCTCACCTCGGCGTGCTCCGGTTGTATTGTAAACAACGGCATCGTTAATAGGGCTGGGTATCGATTCAGATGTCCCGCTTCGATTCGATTTCGATTCGCAAGCTCTCGATTCGATTCGATTCAATTCTCGATTTTTTTTATTACATTCAGTGAATATAGTTTTAATACAAATGCTATTGATATTTCTAAAAAATTAACAGTAAACATCAGTTAAACAAATGGTGAATTAATCCTGTTGTTGTCTCATACTTTTAGATACGTGTTATTTGTAAATGCTACTGCTTATGTTAGCTTTTAATATACAGTTTTATCCTGATTAAAGCTTTATTACAGTACGGCAACTGCATGCGCGTCCATGTTTAACGCTTCGTTAGAAGACAGAATCGCGATTCATATATGAAAAGATTTTAACATGCACCTCTAGTTTTCACTTCCTCTTCTCTAAAGCGGCACAGCATGGCCTCGGCCCCTTTGCCGCCTTTTCCCGAGGGCGGGGTTTATCTGGGTTTGTGATGTCACGAACCCGGGAAGTAACTTGTTGTAGTCCCAACCAGCCGTTTTTGTAGGCATTAAACTGCCAGAACTTTAAAAGACATATCTCCGTTTGCATTGAACTTTCAGCTTTGTAACTTTGCAGATATTGTTTATGCTCAAACAGCAACATTAGACATTAACTAACATTAAAAAAAGTGAAATCGCAATGAACCACCCCTTTAATAGCAAAAGTAAACTTGCTGAATGTGGATCTTCACCATGATTGCATTTTAAGCCATGCATTTTAACCATACCTGCTGCTCAGTATGTCAGACAGGTATGTGGTCAGTCAGTCACAAAAAAGACCCTAGGGTCAACAATTACACAATTTAGATGCCTGAACATGGTGATGTCTGTCATATTAATCTAATCAAAATTTACTGAAACGGTGTGAAACCAAATAGGCTACAAGTCTGAACCTACATATGGAAAAAGCAAGACAGAACGGTGGTGTCTTGCAGCTTGCTTACAACTGCTTCAACTCAGTCTTTTTCTCATGTCCAAGCAATGCTTATGAACTTCAGAGCTTTTTTTTTTGTTTGTTTTGGAAGTTAAAAGGTGCCATTAATTGCAAGTGCACGGAAAAGCAACCAGTATAATAATTCTTCACATTTTTGTGTTCCACAGCAGCAGAAAAAAAAGGTTTGAAGCAACAGGAGGGAGAGTAAACGCACTGGGTGAATATTGGGTGAACTATTCCTTTAAAGCAGAGCTTATAAACGGTTTGGGTAAGACTTTTGACACAGAAGACATAACATCGTGTTGGTGTAGACTGATCCAACCTGAAATTCAAAAGCTGTCACACTATTCAAAGCTAGTATGAGGAACTCAGCAGAAGGAATGACAAAATAAGAAGCGAAACCCCCGCGTCTGAGTCCCTGAATAGCTGAGTTATGGGGTACAATTTCATACACACATAAGATATTATGCAATATCAAAACTGTGGGTTGCATATGGGCTAAGCTATTGTGGTGCATTCAAGAACATCAATCTATTCCACCACACAAGGTTTGTATTAGCGCTCGTTCAAGCTAGCAGGCTACAAGGGCTCATTCATGCGAGGCTTAGCTAAGGGTTTACATGATGGCTGTGTCTCAATACCTAATGAGCTAGACAGAAAATGCGCAAAACCACGCGACTAAAAATGATTCAGCTCTGACGACTCGGTACTATAAAGGCCAAAAATGCTGTCGTGTTCTTCGGTTCATTCGGTTTTGAGACACAGCCGATGCTTAACGCCTTTCGCAATGTTAAAAAGACTAATTTCTTACCGTATATCATAGCCAGTCCTGTTTCGTGCAGGAAGCGCACTCTTCTGTGTTTGAAGAGCCATATTGTGAGGATAGTGAGTGTCAAAAGCAAAATGAATGTAAGTAAATTCACGCTGTCCTGCCTGTGACTTTCCTCTGCCTCTTTCTCCGTGGCAAGTTCCTCAATGCCGCCGTCATCTGCTCTTATCCGACAACATTGGCTTAAAATGAACATTATAATAGAAAACAGCGAGCTGTGTCCTCCTAATGCATATAATGTCCATGGCTTTGGTGCTGTGGCCGCCTCCATGGTGCAGGATGCTGGTGGCGGGTTTCCTCACTGCTCGCTCACTCACTGCCTCTGCTGCGTCAGATAGTCTCAGAGGCAATAATGAGAGGTATCAGGGCAGACCGCAGCTCAAGCTCTTAAAGAGACACGCACACCAATATTTATCTCTTACTCTATTACTAGTACATTCAGTGAATATGATACAAAACAGGCCTTGAACCCCTTGAATGACGTATTTTTTTTAAACATTTCAACAAACGAGCAGTGAAGGAGGTGCT
Organism: Sinocyclocheilus anshuiensis; assembly: GCF_001515605.1. Lineage (NCBI taxonomy): Eukaryota > Metazoa > Chordata > Actinopteri > Cypriniformes > Cyprinidae > Sinocyclocheilus > Sinocyclocheilus anshuiensis. The sequence continues at coordinate 733,776 of NW_015539876.1, forward strand.
TAACCTAAAGAAAATGTTGATTTTATACCTCAGGATGTCAAAATGTATGTGCTGTTTTATTTTATATGAGCTTTAAACATTTTGCAACCCTAAATAGAGTTTAAAACCCTGAAAATAATGATGCAGTTGTTTAGCAGTAAACATTAAGCAAATAATGTAACATTAGGATGTCACTGAGTATATGTGCTATAGTCTGGTTTGTAGTTATTGACACTTAAATTAAATGTTTGTTTTCTGGGTTGAGGTTTGTGGACAGGCAATTTTAAGAGGTGATACAGATATCTGATGTGTTTACATCTCCATGGGGATAAAAACATTTGAAGCAAAGTAGTTTTTTTTCTAAATCACTGAAAATTGAGGTGTTTTGAAGAATGTGAAACCCTACAGTTTTACTGACCTCCAAAGGTCTAGCTGTCACATTGATGGAAACAAACAGGAATTAAAGATTTCCTTTTTGCTCTTCTGCATACTATCACACTTCCTTTGCTAAATGAAAAATGGAAAGTCATCATTTTCTGGTTCTGAGAACTACATGTTTAAAACTATCTTTGTAGTAGAGTAAAGACTAAATAATCACACGTTTTAGATTCAAATGTCATTTACACTTATTCAGCTGGTAAGTGTAGGTCAGTTTAGAAAAAGTTTCCTGAATTTTGTCACAATGCTTTAGACAGCAGTTTTTGACAATCATTCCTGAAAGCTTTCGTTCTGTGCTTCCTGAAAAAAAGTATTAAAGTCTGTATATTATTATTTATAATCAAATGATATTTATTAATTTATTTATCATTAGAATTCGTCATCAGGTGACACGTTCAATCACACAGATGAGTTCATGCAGTTTACCAAAGAACATTTTATGTATGTAATGTATGTGTTTTACCAACACAACAGTTGAACAGCCAAGTGCAATACTGTTGTGTTTTCTGTCACATGTATATTTATTACAAATGTATATATAAGTGATGAGTCACATACAACCACCATGCTAAGACTTTTTATTTTAATATTTTAAGTGAGATTGAAATTTTGCTCTGTCAAAATTTCACAAAAAATCCTTAAGAGAAAACTTTCATAAGTTGATTGGTTTACATAAAAGCTTATAACTGACATCTTTGGGGTTTCATGGCACACAAATAACGCATACCATAAAAAGCGAGTAACAAGTATTTTTTTTACAAGAACATTTTCTAATGCTCAAAAATTGAAAATCACAACAGGGCCCATCATGTTCCATTATTGGTGTAAGATGACCCTGCTTTTTGTGTAAGATGTTTTACTCTTTAAAATATGCAAAAAAATAGCAAATAAGCCTCACTTCATTGACAACCTCATCAAATGTGTCAGTTTGTGTTTGTGCTTTTAAATAAACAACACTCCAGTACATACATTTAAGATATTACTATGAGGTTTAACTGCATTTTTTAATAAGAAAGGTAAGTAACATTGCAGCTCATTGAGTGCATTGTACAGAGATTCAGTAACAGGCCATATTTGTGTGTGTGTGTGTGCTCTATATCACTTTCATTGAGCTATTGTACCTTACATAATTAGCACTCATTTCAAATAAATAATTTTACTGGAAAAATAAAATGTATGTGGAAGACCTCCCTTAATCCATGAATATTATGTATAATATAAATTAAATTATATTTATTTATGAGTAATACACACACACACACACACACACACACACACACACACACACACACAGGCTATATGTAGTGATGCAACTAAATAAGTACATATACAACAATAAAACAAAACAAACATCTAACAGTGTAATCCGAGTGCACCAATATTATGATTCACGTTAATTATTCATATGCAAAGATGAGTTTACACAACGCACGAACAAAATGCTGTATTTGCATAAGGCAGGGGTCAAATATTAGAAACAACCCCCACCTACTTCGATAGACTTCGTAGATACAGGATCCTAATGGAGAGCGGATTTCGATGGGGGGGACTCGATTTGTCAACGGCACAGCTTTCATTCGCTGTTCCCTAGTAACGCGGTCCGCTGTAGTGATTGGCTGACTCGAGGGTCAAGGAAACGGGAAGAGCACAAGTTGCGTGTAACTTACTTGATTACTCTTTGGGGAGGGTGAGAGTGACGGAGCGCTACTACTGCGGCTGATCGAGACTCGCGTATTTCAGAAACGCGTGGAATTTACCACAAGAGGGGCGCGCTGACATATCGCACGACTGATCGTCCATAAATGGGGTGCTTGTTCTCCAAAAAATCGAGGAGAAAATCTCCTAAAAAAGACTCTGCTTTGCCCGCTGGGGACGAGAGCGCTACGGGCAATGACCTCCCCGAAACCAACAACACTGCGCTGGGCAGCAACAGCAACCAGGAGGCTCCAAAGCAATACAGCTGGGACAAACGGGAAAAGGTACGACGCTGCATTATAAATTGATCAGTGATTATAACCCGTTTTTGTGCACTAGACTATACTACACAGTATAATATGTTGCATAATTGCTTTAGGAACCATACAGAATTAACTCCAAACAGTTCGTCTGAAAAAGCTAGTGTTGTGTGCGTTACCTCAACTCGCCTTGTTAACCCCATTTTTTTGCAGTTCACAACATGCGTAATCACGCTAGCGATGGGTTTGGCCCCTCTTGTTCAGTGTTTCTGAGTGCTTTCCACTGGTGCTATCGATTGACCATCGATACGAGACTCTCACGGCGGTTATAGGGTTTCAAATGCTATGGTAAATTATAGACGGAGCTTATTATCGGCTTAAAGTCAGGGCACGTAACTTGCTTGCCTGGCGCTTGTCCAGATAACGCTGTGTTCAGCATTAGCACATAAGAGGTGTCGCCATCAACATGTATGACAGTGTATCAGAGGGAGGAAGAGAGGGAGTAGTAAGGGTGGGAGTGTCTGTCTGCCCCTCCGACCGCAAAACCAAGCTTTGATAGCATTTAAATTTCCGGAAGTATGAATCTATTATTGCCCTGGTCGATGCTTTCAAGTTCAGATTGAAAGGCAATGAATTCACGAGACAAGTCCAACTGTTTATCAGTTTTCTCTTATGGTCTGTCAATGGCAGTGTCTGATCTGATGGATTAGACTAGTACAGTGGTTCCCAAACCTGTCCTGGAGGACCCCCTGCCCTGCACATTTCCTATGTCTCCCTAATCAGACACACCCAATTTAGTTCTTGCAGTCTCTACTAACGAGCTGATGAGTGGAATCAGGTGTGTTAGATAAGGGAGACATACAAAAGGTGCAGGGCAGGGGGGCCTCCAGGACAGGTTTGGGAACCACTGGACTAGTAGTTCTGAACCAGGGGTCAAGGCCCACTAGAGGGCCTCAGTAATCTTCCAGTTGGCTCCACAAGATAAATGTAAAAATATTTTTAAAGTATTTGAATAAAAAATTATCAAACTTGATAGCATTGTTTAGTTTGTGGTCCTAAAACCTGGCTGGGGATTAGCAGTTTTAAGCCATGGGTTAATCTGAGAGTTTTCTAGCTGTTTTAGATTTAAGAATAAATTGAAGTCTGTGGTTAAATTTTGGCTTGAAGTGAAAATTCACCCTATATATTTTCTAAATGCATGCTATAGATTTTATTAGAATGGCAATCGATGCATTGAACCAAGCCCCTGCTTTGCTTTTTTTCTATAACCATTTACTCTCTGATAGACAGACATCACAATAGAGTAGAACAGATTTGTTTCTACTTCCATTTCATCACATTAACTTAAATTCTGTAAACTCAAGAGTTCTATTTAGTATGGGAGTTGCCAGGGTGTCGCTGTGTGATTGTTAGGGTGTTTTCAGTGATTGTTAGGTGGAAACTTACTGGCCCAAGTCAAAAGAGATCTTAATTTCTATAATGGTCTGTTTCCAGATACAGCACAGGTGCCTCCTTCAGTTTAAATCTGTGTTGTCGTTGTTGTTTCCATTTTCTGTTTTATCATCCGCCAGCACATCATCCAAAACAAGCTGCATGATTTGAGGTATCATTTGTGTCTCAATGCAAAATGAGTTTCCTGTTGAAGTGTAACCTTGTAAAGCCTGTCATATAAAATAATAGTCTGAAAAATATAAAAGGGAAATCTAAAAAAGCTTGCGGATATGTTTTATGTTTTGTATCATATTTGGTACATCAGGCTTTTAAGGCTTATATAATATAGTAAGAATACGGAGCTCAAGGAGGGGGAAAAAAACATACATTTTATTCAGAGTCCCAAACTAGCAAAATTATACAATTGGGTGCAGATGTTTTTTTTATGTGGCTAAAAAGTATTTTGATTGCTTGTAATGTAAATCAACAAGATTTTTATTACAAGATAACAGAATACAGAAATTATAAATATTAGTTGTCATTCTATTTCTCAATAATATGTGTTAGTAAGATTATATTTAAATGCTTAGTTTTATGACCAAAGCTCTGTAGTTTTGATTTTAGTGGGCAAAACATATAATGCAATGCAATACAATGATGATTGTGAGATAAATAAACATTTGACAGAAGCCTGTTGTATCACATTTGATACTTACATTTTAACAAGTAAACATAAGTTGCTTCAGTCCCTTAAATGTTCATCTTGAAACATTAATAACAATATAAAAGTCATTCTCACAGCAAAATGACACGTGCCACAATGAAGGTGGAGAATTTAAAGGGTTAGTTCACCCAAAAATGAAAATTGGCTTGTGTTTTACTTACCCTCGAAGCATCCTAGGTGTATATGACTTTCTTCTTTCAGACGAATCCAGTCGGAGTTATATTAAAAATTGTCCTGGCTATTCCAAGCTCTATCATTGCAGTCAGCGGGTGTTGCAGTTGAACAGTCCACAAGTCGTCAAATAAAGCACGTGCATTCATAATAAAACGTGCCTCACACGGCTACGGGGGGTGAATAAAGGCCTTCTGTAGTGAATCCATGCGTTTTTGTAAGAAAAATATCCATATTTCAAACGTAATAAACACTTTTCTCTCACTTCCGTTATCTGTCATACGCGGAAGTCATTCTTGGTGGAAGGCGTATGACGTATACGCAGCGCGCACGCCTCTGAGATATGCTAGTCTCTCGAGTTTGTTTATAGGAGCAAAGGAAGCAAAGTCTCCTTACTTTAGCAAAGGAAAACCAGTCTCCTCTTGGCTTATATCGAAATCCTCCGATATTTTTCTTTGCAAATCTTCGGTTTGTACTTTGTACTGTAATTCGTGACCGGCGTTTTGTATTTGTTCTCTCTCCACGTTCGTCACTTATCACGCAACGCCGCGCGTCTTATGTCATCCGCCGGAACTGCTTCAGTGTATGACAGTCAGCGGAAGTGAGAGAAAAGTGTTTAGTACGTTTGAAATATGGATCTTTTTCTTACAAAAATTCATGGATTCGCTACAGGGGGCCTTTATTCACCCCCCGGAGCCGTGTGAAGCACATTTTATTATGAATGTGCGTGCTTTATTTGACGACTTGTGGACTGTTCAACTGCAACACCCGCTGACTGCAATGATAGAGCTTGAAATAGCCAGGACAATTTTTAATATAACTCCGACTGGATTCGTCTGAAAGAAGAAAGTCATATACACCTAGGATGCTTCGAGGATAAGTAAAACACAAGCTACTTTTCATTTTTGGATGAACTAACCCTTTAAGAATATTCCTAAAAGTTATACTAAAAATTATATCTTTTACTTGCTAAAAAGTGTGAACTATTAATCAGAGGGCAGAAGGCATGTAGAATATCGTGTACAACAGGGTTTTCAGCATGTTTTGATCATGCTGATAATTTGGACACTTCAGAAATTCTTGAATCAAATATGATACAGTTGGCTTTATAGTGTTAATACTTCAGGTTACAGGTTTGTTCTGAAGTATAGTTAACCACAGCAGAAATAGTTTTTTTGGACAAAAGCATAATGTCTCTAACTAATAAACACACATTTTGAGGGAGGGGACATCCTGTTACAAGAGTGTGAAGGGAACCAGAGAGCAAAGATATCTGATAATGGTTTTATTGCTTTTTTTAAGTTCTCCATTTATTAACATGTTTGCACATTTTTTTTGCAGGTTGACCCGAAAGACTTCATGCTGACAGGCCTAAAGAATGAGACAGTGGGCCGGTTGCCAGGCAAACTCAATGGCCAGCAGTTTGTCATTGAGGATTGTGAGAACTGTAACATCTACGTATTCGACCATTCGGCGACTATTACCATTGACGACTGTGTGAACTGCCGTATTATTTTAGGTCCGGTCAAAGGGAGCGTGTTCTTCAGAGACTGCAAAGATATCAAGTGTGTGGTGGCCTGCCAGCAGTTCCGCACCAGAGACTGCAAGAAAATGGATGTCTTTTTGTGCTGCGCCACCCAACCCATCATTGAGTCTTCAACAGGCATGAAGTTTGGCTGCTACCAGTACTACTACCCCGAGCTGGCTTTCCACTTTAAAGATGCAGGCCTCAGCATCTTTAACAACAACTGGAGCAATATTCATGACTTCACACCTGTCTCTGGAGAGACCAATTGGAGTCTCCTACCAGAAGATGCTGTTGTCCTGGAGTATATGCCTCTACCAGATCCTGAGTCAGAATTCAAGTCAGTGAAAATCTCTGCTGAAGCAAATCGGAGCATAGTGCCCCTGACCAAAGGAGGGCGCCGTACCGAGAGCGAAGATTCCTGCCTGTTTGTCTTTTTTGCTGGAGACTACACCACTGCTAATGCCCGCAAGCTCATTGATGAGGTTAGAACTCATTTGATAGAGTTGATGGTGTAGAATTGTCATTCATGGTTCCAACGATGGGTGATCCAGAAACTGACGTCATGTGCAGCATATTTGTTCATCTTTGAATTTTATTCGTGTTACATGCTTGAGGTTTCTCAACCTGGAAGTTAATCAGAATGAGTCAACATTTCCTTGCTGTGGCATTTCCAAAAAAAGCTTTGTGTTTATTACTCAGTTTAACATCTAATTGAAAAACATTGTTCACAGCAAGTTTTTCATGTTAATTTGGGAAATGAAAAAGCTTTCTTCAGTCACTCCACCTATATAAATAGAAAAGGGGATGTATACTATTTCCCACTTCACTTAAATTCGTAACTTTTATCTGTCTTTTTCTACTAGAGATGTTGCCTGTGTACGATTAACTAACTTTAAAAAGTCTCTACATAATTTCTAGTGTGCTTTTTATTTTTATACTTGCAGGAAGTTAAGGACGTGACTAACTGTCTGTAAATATCTTAGGTTGATGGCACCTTTACTGTTTGTTCTAGTATTTTGTTACCAAAAGCAGGATGGGCTAAACAGGAAGGGCTCTGCTGCATAGTTTTAAAGGTCTGATTTGACAATTCACAGTATAATAGCTTCAGCCATATTTAACAAATCCTTTTCAAATGACATGAAACGCTTTTATGCAGAGTGCAAGAAAAATTATAATAATCATTCTGTACCTGAATGAACAACTGATGTGGTGTTCATTCAAGCACTTTGTTTAGATATCAACCCATTATTAAAAATGTTTAGATCCATGAAGTATTTACACTGTAAAATCATTTTAGAACTGTAAAACAGGAAACATTAATATCATAGCACAATAAGCACATTATGAAATGATTTTACGTCAAAGTGAATCATTCACATTGACAAAACAAATGTGCTGTAAAAAAAAAAAAAGTTGATTTGATGTGGATTTAAACTACAGCAATATATTTTGTGAGTTCATGTAGTTTTACCTAAACTATCCTTGCCCTCTGCAATATATGGATTTGCTAAAGCAAATATGTGAGGAAGAGACGGAAACAAAGTATTCGCCATCATGCGTTTGACCTTTTTGTTACTGACTTCATGTAGAAATCAATCACTTGTAGTGGTGATCATTTAGTTTTATTTTTATGGTTCTCAAATCTCAGTTAAAAACCACACAGAAATCCCGGCCTGTTCACCAATGCATAACCAAGCTTATTCATGAAAACCTTTAATTTTGTAACATTGATTTTTCTGGATCCACCTAAATGCAGATGACCGCCAAAGGCTTTGTCCTCATTCAGACCAAAGAGGTTTCCATGCGCCCTGAGGATGTGAACCGAGTGTTCCAGAATAATGCAGAAAGCCTCACTGAGTGGATCACCAAAGGTGTCGTAATGTATTGTGTTACACCAAATAAGTAAATGTACAGCCTCTTGTAAATAGTTGCAAATATGAATGTCTCTTATAACACACTGATCTGTGTTCCTGCAGGTCCAGTGGTAGCCCTCGAGCTGAATGGAGATGGTGTGGTGGAGGCGTGTCGATCCATTGCCAATGAAGTGTTCAATGGCACTAAGGTAAATATAAAATGAAGCTGTTACTTCTCAAGTCTGTTTATTGAGGATTTGCTCTGATCATCCAAAGATTTTCATGCTAGCTGCTGCTTTTCCTGCAGCTGTTTGTTTCTGAGAGCAAAAATACGTCCTCGCGTGATGTCGACAACTTTTTCAACTTTGCTGACATGCAGATGGGACTGTGAAACTGGCACAAAGAAGCACCTCAAATTAACGTGGGTTTATATTTGTTTGGTTTTGTCAATTTTGTCATTTCAGTGAATTGGAATTACTTAATATCTCAACACTTTTAGGGGTTTATATAACCACTATTTTAACAGACAGTTTTGCTCTGTGATCTGACAATTTTACATTTTCATGCCAATGAAAGAGGCATATGATCAGTTAGGGTTTTGGAACCAATCGTGAAGGCAAGTGCTTTTAGATAGAGAACAAATTTGAGAACTGGAACTTTAGTCTAATCAAATATTGCTGTGGACATTGTATCACTTATGCTGAAAATAATGAATTTGATTATATAGATATTTATTTAATTGCTTTTTTCCTTCAGTGTATAGCTGGAAATTGTGTTTTATTCTCCTTTGCTTGTATACATGTCATTTAGTCATTTAGTTTGTGTATACTAGATAGCTGTAAAAAAAAATATTCCTCAAATGCCAGAAAACATGAATTGTTGAATCAGGTTTTTTATATTTAATATTTTATTTATATATACACACACACACACACACACACACACACACACACATATATATATATATATATATATATATATATA
>NW_015539876.1:743062-744853 GCF_001515605.1 Sinocyclocheilus anshuiensis
AATAAATCTGCAAAAATGTCAACGATTCTGTGTTTTTCTGTCAATATGGGGTGCTGTGTGTACATTAATGAGGAAAAAAAATTAACTTAAATGATTTTAGCAAATGGCTGCAATATAACAAAAAGTGAAAAATTGAAGGGGGTCTGAATACTTTCCGTACCCACTGTATATATACACACACATATATACATATATATATATACATATATATAGATATATATACATATATATAGATATATATATATACATATACATATACATACATATACATATACATACATACATACATACATACAGTAATCCAAATTTGAAGTGGATCAAAACCTTTCATCAAAGTTGTCCTAAAACCAAAATGTGTTCTTGTCTTAGGACAACTTTGATGAACTTTTTTGATCCACTTCAAATGTTGACTACTATATATATATATAATTCATAGGCATGTGTTTTTTTTCTTTTCTTGTTAGCATGGCTTTTGATTTGTCTTCAAATTGTATTTTCTATGTTTTTTTTCAGTATTTTATTTTTTTTTAATTGTAACCTAATTACATTAGTCCTCCATATACGTTTTTAAGGTAACACTGTTCTAAAAAGAATGTAAAAAGTTCCATCTGATATGTTGAATGTACTACTAAAAGGAGCTTTAGTTGTCTCCTTTACACTGCTCTATTTTTGTAGGAACATTTTAGCAAGCAAAACTTTCCTGTGACCAAAAAAGTTTGTACGTTTGAGAGAATCACAGTGTACTTTTTTTAATTTTTTTTTATTTCTAAATGTTTCTTATTTGTATGAGACAATTTGGTAGAGTTGAATATAAGCTGTGATTTGTCAATACATTAATTTTAGTCAAAAGTTATGTCATCTCTATTTATCTGCAAATTGACACAAAGATAGATTACATCTTACTACACAAATGAATTAAGACATCAACTGGTGCAAATATTTTTGTGAGTTGAGTACATGTATGCTTTCAGAGATTGTGAGTTACTGTAAAAGTAATGTAGTGTTGCATATTGTCAGAACCATAACCGTTTTGAATGTCAGTTTGAATGCCAAACTTGAAGGCTAATTTGGCTTATGTAGGAGGTTGAGGCATTTAATTATAATTTGCATAGTTAACACTGAGGAAAACTGGTCATTGAAATGCTTGTGACAAGGCTCAGGCATACAGTGAAAATAACGGGACCATACATAAACCATACATAAATAATCAAATGGTAAACATGAACATACACAAATATAGACATAAGTGGAGGGCACTGAGATATTAAAGGGCCATGAGCTATTTCACAGGCAGAACAATAAACACAGACAGAGCAATAAATACAAATAAGTGGCAGTAACAGATACAATAAGGGTAGACAGTGCTAAGAGTATTAAGCAGTCCTGAGGTACTGAGACAAGAATACTGAAATAGATCAGTGTCCAAAGTGTCAGTATAAAGTGTCACAGAAAAATGACGGTACAAATACAATAAATAGTAAACCTTAAAGGGATAGTTCACCCAAAAAAAAAATTTTTATGTTTATCTGCTTACCCCCAGGGCATAAGATGTAGGTGACTTTGTTTCTTAAGTAGAACACAAACGAAGATTTTTAAGTCAAACCGTTGCAGTCTGTCAGTCCTATAATGTCAGTGGATGGGAATCACGGCTTTGAGAGTCATAAAATATACACAAACAAAACCAAATTAAACGCTGCGGCTCGTGATGATACACTGATGTGAAAAGACACAAAACGATCGGTCTGTGCAAGAAACTGAACAGTATTTATATCGTTTTTTTAACTCTGATTC
>NW_015539876.1:745081-749191 GCF_001515605.1 Sinocyclocheilus anshuiensis
CGCAGACTTATAAGTGCATTACCGCCACCTATCTCTCAAATGGACCATTGACACTCCCAATTGAGATTGTAGATAGTGTCAATGGTCCATTTGAGAGATAGGTGGCGGTAATGCACTTATAAGTCTGCGATCCGCCGTAAAGCAAGAAGAAGACGCGAACGCGCTCAGGACAGTTCAGACATTGCGGTGAATCAGAGGCCGCAGGGTTTAATCTGGTTTTGTTTGTGTATATTTTATGACTCTCAAAGCCGTGATTCCCATCCACTGACATTATAGGACTGACAGACTGCAACGGTTTGACTTGATCTCCGTTTGTGTTCTACTGAAGAAACAAAGTCACCTACATCTTGGATGCCCTGAGGGTAAGCAGATAAACATCAAATTTTCATTTTTGGGTGAACTATCCCTTTAAGAGCAGTAAGTAGTCCTGGGTAAGAAGTCTCAGTGTCCAAAATGGCAGAATTAAAGAGTAGGTTTTGGCAGTAAGAGGATGGAAGTGAGTGCTGGTCATTCACTTCCCCCCCACCTACAATCCCTAGAGACTTGAACCTGCAGCCTGTCGGACTTGTAACCCAAAGGTCATGGGTTCGAGTCTAGGGATTGTAGTGGGGGGGAGTGAATGTACAGTGCTGTCTTCCACCCTCAATACCACGACTGAGGTGAGACCCTTGAGCAAGGCTCCGAACCCACAACTGCTCCTTGGGCGCTGCAGCAATAATGGCTGCCCACTGCTCCGGGTGTGTGTGCACTTGGATGGGTAAAATGCAGAGCACAATTATGAGTATGGGACACCATACTTTACCACACGTCACGTCACTTCACTTCACTTTGTGTAAGAACATGTTTTGTTCTACAGCAGTGTTTCTCAATCCTGGCCCTGGGCGCCCCCCAACACTGCACATTTTGTGTCTCCCTAATCAAACACACCTGATTCAGCTCATTAGAAGAAACTCCAGGACCTGAAATAGGTGTGTCAGATAAGGGAGACATACAAAATGAGCGCGGGGGGGGGCGCCCAGGACCAGGTTTGAGAAACACTGTTCTACAGCATAAATTACACAAGTTGCTAAATAAGAACTACAATGGTTGTCTGATTTGTCAAGTTCAAAAACATATCCTTGAAGAAGTGCTTGTTCTTGTGAGTAAAATGTACATTTGACTGGGTAATTTGTTATTCACACCAGACCTTATTTTAGTTATAAGTATATGTATGTGTATAAATGAAAAAAATAAACGTGATATATTTTTTCAGGATTCTTTGATGAATAAAAAATTCAAAAGAACAGCATTTGATTTTTTGATACAAAGCAAAAACTAAAAATGAAAGGGAAAGTCGTGACATTTGCCAAGTATGGTAACCCATACTCGGAATTTGTGCTCTGCATTTAAGCCATCCAATTGCACACACACAGCAGTGTCGTGAACACACACACCCGGCGCCGTGAGCAGCCATTTGCTCCAATGCCCAGAGAGCAAAGAGAGCGCTGTACATTCACTTCCCCACCTACAACTAGGGGTGGGCGATATGACCAAAATCTTATTTCACGGTATTCATTCATTCACTTTATTTATAGAGCACTTTACAACTGCACATGCAGACCAAAGTGTTGTACAATAAAAAAAAAAATAAAAAAAACCACACACACACACACACACACACACACACACACACACAGACAGACAGACAGACAGACAGACAGACAGAGAGCAGTGACAGTGAGTAGTGAACACACACACCCGAAGTGTGTATTGAAGGTGGGAGAGAGCACTGGTCAATCACTCCAGTAATGAGTAACTGCCAGTAATGAGACTCGAACCTGTCACCTTCAGGTTACAAATCCGACTCTAACCATTAGGCCACGACTGTCACTTTTATATATATATATATATATATATAATATTTTATTTAATTTTGTACATTTCAAGCAAATTGTTCGTGCATTGCAAACTACAAATACTATAAAAACGTAATAATGAACTACATCACAGTCCTCCATAGTGGCAACTAAAAGATGTTTAACTAAGCCTGAGAAGTATGCTAAATAGTCCATGTTCCACTGGCGCTCTCAGTTAGAAGGGCCATGAAATGGGCGGAGTTTAGGACCCAGCGGTCGGGTAGTATAATAGAGCTGTTGTGTCGTGGTGAGAGGGTGATTTCTGCTTTTGGGATATTGACAGTGGGACAGAAAAGAAAAAAAATCACGAAAATACGAGTATATGCCGCATCTCTGGACTGCTGACTTGAAGACGGCCTTGCGGAGTCTACCGCCTTGTGCGTTCGTCCCGAAACACTGGATTTTTGGTTGTGAGGTAAGGGTGCAGCACGAACAATACTGCTCGTGTGTTCACACAGGGCTCAGTGTGCCAGTTATCCAGGCAGCGGGGCCTGCTGCTTCCTACAGATCCAGAGCGGGGCTTTACATTCGTATTAGACAACTGGGACAATATTGGTAGCAGCGATAACATTGTGCTTGCGTTAAAGTTTGCGATCACGGACAGAATGTTGTTATATACACAGGAAGCACGGTAGAAGGTTTTGTAGTGACTGGAGAGGGCTCGAGTTTGGCGCCAAGGCCGTCAGAAACCCTCGCGCGTGCAGCAATGGAGGACACGAGCACCTAATGCTCACACAGACACACAGTAGTGCTGTTTAGTGAGACTTTACTGGAAAGCATTGCTGTGTTTACCTTTCCGTTCTTTATTTAGCTGTGTGAATTTGCAGAGTTGATCTGTTCACCCAGCATGGGAATAACTGAGTGGGAAATGGTAATAACAACACCAGGGCTAGTTAAACATTTGTTTTCGTTGCATCATGCTTTAGTTTTACAAAGAGGCGATGTGCATTTGGTGAATGGGTACTGGGTTGTTGCATAATTACACTTATATATTTATTCGCTGGATTTTGTCGCCCATTTTTTGTTATGAATATGAACCGTGTAACGTAATGAAACAACTTCGTTTTTAAAGCCTTGTGAAATGTATTTGTCTTCCTCGCTGGGTAAAGAACACTAATGCTAAATCATTAGCGCAATTCAACCAAACCTCACTATGGGCTCGTCCGGGATATATATATCCCGGACCTATATATATATATATATATATAGGACTTTAAATGTCAATCAAAAATATTTTCAATACACAAATATGAAGGAAGGAATTTTATTTCACTATTTACAGGGTATCTGCAGAATTTTTTAAAATAAATTTAAGGCAATTTATGACCCATTTTAAGAGCTGCACAAGTAAAATGAACACAGTATGAGTGGCGTTGGACAATGCCAATGTCTATGATAACATACAGTATTGAGCCATAAAATTACATGATTTACAGTTCAGATACAGGTTTTCACAAAAACAAAAATCTTATACAACAGCATTTCAGCCTTTAGACCATTTTTATGAAAAGGGATAAATCAAGCATATAAATTGTTAAGTTAAAGCGTATAAATATTACTGTCTTAATTGTTTAGATTTTTAGAAGGCACATTAACTTTCTCATTTACAACTCTGTGTTTGCTGTGTAAAATCATGAGTTGATATTTGCATTGATCTGATCTGACCATAAACGGCAAGAAAGTCTTGTTGGAAATGCAAATTCATTCTCTGCCACTAGGTGGTGCTGCTGAAATATTGTGGTTTCCCCGGTAACGGCTGTACACAAAGCAGCTCCGCGCTCATAAACGCTGCTTTATCAGGAATTATAGGTCAAATGAAATTAAAATGCCAACGACACATTTCTGAGGACATTCGGTTCCCTTCAGATAACCTTCATCAACAACCCTTCATTCAAAATAAAGACATCCGCGCCGTGTTTTGACTTGAAACGTGCAGTGCTCATATTTATTCAATGACATCATTGCCTTTTGAAGTTTAATCCAGCCGTATCGCGACTCTTGTCTTTCCGTCCCCAACTGTAAGACCTCTTGAAATTATAATTAAGACATTTCTTATACCATTTAACATATTTAAAACGTTTTATGGCCTTAAGTTTGATACAACTCACTTTATGCATTTTTAAGTACCAGCGGGAGATCTGTATTTAAGGTAGCCCATCGGGCAGAGTGGTGATACATTTTGGTAGCCCGACTGGAAAACACAATAGCCCCGGGA
>NW_015539876.1:749264-752176 GCF_001515605.1 Sinocyclocheilus anshuiensis
AAAGCAGCTCCGTGCTTATAAACGCTGCTTTATCAGGAATTATAGGTAAAATTAAATTAAAATGCCAACGACACGTTTCTGAGGACAGTCGGTTCCCTTCAGATACATTCAGATAAAGACATCCACGCCACTTTTGACTTGAAACATGCAGCGCTCGTATTTATTCAATGACCTCATTGCCTTTTGAAATTTAATCCAGCCGTATCGCGACGCTTGTCTTTCCATCCCCAACTGTAAGACCTCTTGAAATGATAATTAAGACATTTCTTATACCATTTAACGTATTTAAAACTTTTTATGACCTTAAGTTTGATACAACTCACTTTAGGAGTTTTTAAGGACCCGCGGGAGATCTGCATTTAAGGTAGCCCATCGGGCAGAGTGGTGATACATTTTGGTAGCCCGACTGGAAAACACAATAGTCCCGGGACGTCGGGCTAGCGATTTTGCGAGGCCTGAGTACTGTTACATTGCTGAAATTACAAGTAAAAGTACTGTTGTCAAAACAGTACTTAAAGGCACAATATGTAATTTTTCGCCGCTAGAGGGCGCATATTCAAAATAAACAAAGAGACAAAGGCATGCTGAAAGCCATCGAAGCGAAACGAGGCCGCTGAACGAGCGTGACACACGGCTCGAAAGCAGCGGAGCTTTTATTATGCCACTGTCGACCGCTTCCGCTCCTTCCGGTCGTGAGTATGTGGGGAAAAAAGCAGTGCTGTTTTATCGTACATTCGAAAATTCTGTTATTATGCTACTCTGTGCGGTCGTCACCGGTCTAATAAAACGCACAACATATTAAAGCGTCTTTGTTTCCATGTTTTCTACAAAACATGAAATCGAGGGGTTATGACGTCATTGGCAGGAGACACAATGACACTATGGACACGGTCCGTGTCACTAGTTAAAATTGCTTATTTCTCTGGATTTAAACATTCTTCGACCGAACACCACATGAGGGTTAAACATTCTTCGAAACATTTGGGATAATGTAAGTACACAAGTTAGCAAAATATATACCACTGATCTAGTGGTTTTTGGATATTTTAATAAAAAAATCTTACATATTGTGCCTTTAAGTAAAAGTACAAATTACTCTTCTCAAAAACTACTCCGAGTACTAGTTACTAGTTACTTTTTAGCTGGCGATATTTAATGAATTACAAAAAATATTCATATCCAAGATCTATGTGGATAATAGCTACTTTGAACATAACCCACTTTTATCTTACTGACAAATTACATGAAATCGGTGGTCACGATTAGAGCCCGACCGATATGGGTTTTTCGGGGCAGATACCAATATTAGGGAGTAAAAAAAGGCCGATATCTATATATCGGCCGATATTCTTTTTGTATATTATAGTACAGTATCAGTCAAAAGTTTGGACACTTTACCATTCGAGGGTCCAAACATTGACTGGTACTATATATAGAATACAGGATATACATAAACAGAATATATATACATAAACACATTTTTTGCAATGATCACCCAAATGTGGTGATCAAACACTTATAATGACGTGACAAAGATATGTAATGGAGGCAGGGCATTTAACAATAAACTTTATTATCCAAAATGAGTCTGACATCAGTGCACTGAACAGTAAAGTTGAAGTTTATTCAACTTTAATTCAATTCAATTCCATTCAACCAGGGCCGCCGAGTGGGAGTCATTTTCTGCCCTGGAGTTTCATGCCTTAGAGCGGCCCACTTTAGTTCACGACTGACTATAGCTATTACAATAATGTAATTAAAACTTCAGTACATAAGTCTGCAATAGCGCACTGTTCTCTACAGACTTGTAATTCATTATATTTTTCTACAGCTTTGTTTTTTTATTATTTTATTGGCTTTTTCAGCGCCGCCTTTGCACTTTCTATTATACAATTTTTAATCTATTATTTTTTGCTCGCATATCTCCAACAAAATATTTGTAGGCCTACTGTACCATAATGTCTGCCTGCAGTTAAAAAGTTCTCAGAAATAATCACATTTGTTTTGCTTAACCTATATTCTAAAAAGAATTTTAATGTCATACAAAAAAAAAAGTAATCGGCCTGAGTAAATTGTACCATTATAAAATTGTGACTGCACAAGTAGTGTAGGAGGTGAAAATACTGTGAAATTACATACATAAATGGCAAGAAATTTGAAAGCATAACAACTGAACATTTATGAAACGTCTATGCACTTAAATTTTTTGAACTAAAATGGCTATTATTGCAACCATATAGCCTATGAATGAATGAAAATGCATATTTTTCAATGAAAGAAAACTTGTGGGCTGCTTCTGCTGCTTGGACTTCAATAAAATGAGGTCCAAGTTTAAGAATGCGCTAGAAGTTACATCAAGTCTACTCGGGTAGATTAAATGTTTTCCTGCCTTGCTAAATTTTGGGCTCATGATCAATAAATTGCATTCGCCCAAACTGATTTGCCAAAATCAAATCGCGGACGTAAGCGCAAGTCCTGCTCGCTGTGAAACAAGAGCAGCCGGCAGAGGGCAGAGGATGGTCTTAAAGCCTTCATCAAACGGCTAAGTTGACAAATAAAACACTATTTTGCACATAAAACATAAATAATTATCAATTGAGAATTTGTTATTCATATGGTCTGGTGGTCATATGGCATATGCCTGCGAATACGGGACAAACTGTGTTATAGCTTTCATACGGGACGCTTCCGAGTAAAAAAACAACAAACAAAAAAAGTGCATGTGACATTAACAGATGAACTACGCTCATATTTATCATATTTATAAATCAGTAATCGACAGGTGCTAGGAAACGCTGTTTTGTACTCGTTTATTGACGAGTCGGCTGCGGTGCGGCCAGCTGAATGCGCTGCTTCTCTGCCGCTCACTGCACAGAACAGACGCCGAGAGAGGTGACACTTCTCCGGGAAAG
>NW_015539876.1:752232-752313 GCF_001515605.1 Sinocyclocheilus anshuiensis
GGTGCGGCCAGCTGCTTCTCTGCCGCTCACTGCACAGAACAGACGCCGAGAGAGGCGACACTTCTCCGGGTTCTCCGGGAA
>NW_015539876.1:753415-756856 GCF_001515605.1 Sinocyclocheilus anshuiensis
GCATCTACACTAAAGAGCGGCTATGCGGTTGTTTTGGCTATATTACTTTTTTGTCTCATGCAGCGCACTGCCTGCTTCCGAGTAACAAACTAAAAAAAACAACAAACAAAAAAAGTGCATGTGACATTAACAGATGAACTACGCTCATATTTATAATTCTAAACAATCAGTAATCGACAGGTGCTAGGAAACGCTGTTTTGTACTCGTTTATTGACGAGTCGGCTGCGGTGCGGCCAGCTGAATGCGCTGCTTCTCTGCCGCTCACTGCACAGAACAGACGCCGAGAGATTAAATATAAAATACAACTATACGAATAAGGTAAAATGTAAAAACATATTTAAAAAAAAATATATATATATAAATAAGCAGCACACGGCAGATAGAGTGCAAACCAGTGAAGTAAACAACAGTGCAGATATAATGAATAGTAGGGCAAAAAGACCATGTAATGTTGCTGAAATTAAATATGTTATTACCTCTGAGTCAGAACAGCGACAACACAGGCAGACAGCGCTGGAAGCTGCTCATGCTCATCAGTAAATCAGTGGAAAATGAATAGAAATTATGATTCTGTCTGAGCTATGCGTTTTAAAACGAACATGCACTAGTGTAAATGTAGCCTAACAGATGTGTAAACTGAAGACTATTTCAGCTTTATTAAAACTATTTGCATTGATTTATTGTGTTGGTTACATTTTAATGTTACATATAAACATTGATGACAAACAAATTACCTCAATTAAGTTGAGGTACTCGAAATATGACAATACTGAATTTTCATAGGCAGGGTTTTAAGAGCCATATATGTTATTTATTTAGATAAATGGAACATCAGATGGCTTTGACCTGTAATGTCTGTACAATGTAGTGATACAGTTAGACAGACTAGGATATTTACATGTACAAACTTTTGACAGTTTAATCCAGGAGCAAAGAGAAATAATTTCTACTTTAAAAACATGGAGAGATCGCGATTGCACAGTCTGAGTCCGCACAAGCAATATCGGAGTGAGAGGACAGGCAGCTCATTTGTAGAGATGCACCGATTGCAATTTTCTTGGCCGATTCCGATTTCCGATTTTTTGTTAGTGTGATCTGCTGATTCCGATTTTCTTTCTAAGAACTATAATTGACAGCATATACAAACAAAAATCTACTTTTCTTCAACGCAAAGTTTTATTTTCATAAAAAAAAAAACAAGTAAAAAGTCAGTAATAAAATAAGAACAAATAAAAAAATTGCAAACAACAGCACAAATAAATGCAATAGAATAAAGAGAGCTATGAAACTACGTTTTTCAGGTTAAGCAAGTTTTTATTCAGTTAAGAAATACTACAGAAATTAAAGTAATCAAATGTAAAATAACACATCCAGTGTTCAGTCAAGAGCAGAAAATTATTTTCTTTGTCTTTTCTTCTTTGATTAACATGACAGACAGGAATTACTAAAATAATGCTCAATACAAGCATTTAACCGGAGCGAATGAGACGTGTGTGAGAGAGAAGGGGTCGTCGGAGAGAAGAGAGCGAGAATGCACGGCTGATGTTATTGCCTGTGCTGCTGGTAACGAAACGGATCGGCTCGAAATCGGAAAGAAGTGAGACTGACCGGCCGATCACCGATCCCTGGCCGATCGATTGGTGCATCTCTACTCATTTGTATATGTTAAGACTTTTTGAGAGCTCGCATCCAGTTTTCTGCGATTACATGACTGTGTTCTCATGTTCCAATAAAGTGCTCGCCACATTTGCGCAGGAATTATTAAAATTATGCGGAATACCTGCAATCCCGCGGGGACATTCAGACTCTGTAATCGACAGGAGGCGGATGCGTGTCAAACTCACTGTAGGAGAAGAAAGAGAGACGCAGCTTGTATCGGTGTATATTCGGTAGATACTGTGGAAAATGAGTAATGGAACTGTGTCAGATATTTCAATATCGATATCAAAATATAGATATTTATGATAACACTACCATGTAGTTTGTTTCTCCAAACTTTGAGTCCATAAATTACACTGAGCTCCCTCACTGTCTGATCAGCTCTTCACCTGCTGCAGCGGCGGCTTTTGCCGGTTCAGATATCAGGGCTTTTATTGGTCCCTTTACGATCGGATGTCTTTATCTTATTTTTATTGGCTACTGAAGTTTCGTCAAAGGTTTGAATATCAATTCAAATTGTGGGTGTACTCAGTAACGAACTATGATTAAAAAGTAACGAAGTAGATTATTTTGCTTTATTTGTATTTAAGTACAAGTAAAAGTACAACTTTAAAAATATACCCAAAAAAGTACAAGTAACCGAAAAAACTACTTGCAGTAACATGAGTAGTTGTAATTTATTACCTCCACCACTGCTAGCTGGAGGGGTTTTGATTTCAGTGAATCGAGTCTTTTGAATTATTTCACTAAAAAGATTTGTTTATAGAATATAGAATTCAGTGATAATTTATGTAGGTGTCATCGTTATGCAAATGGTCACTACAAAGGATAACAAAGCTGTTTTGAGCTTGACTTTTATCAAGTTACAGACAAAAACTCCAAAAATAATAGCCTAAATAAATTAAGAGTTTCATTGGCTTTCTTCCTTAAAATATTTTTTTAGTTGGCGTATATGGTTCAATAGGTAAAAAAGGTTCTTTAGATTTATTAAAATGCTCTCCACACACTAAAGGCTTGGTCACATTTACCATTGTTCAGCAAATTCAGTCATTTCGATATGAATCCAGTCAAAGATTTCTCCATGCTGATTTTACAACAGGTTCAGGTTAGTCAACTGGATTCACCCCGTTGACCAACAGAAAGCTGCTTGGCTTGAAAGGGATTTCTGTGTGAGATGTGTTTTAATAAGTCATTAAACTTTGACAAAAGACAATGGACCTTTTTGCCTGTAAAATGTTGCCAAAATTTTGATAACGCGAAAGCACCTTAAGAAAAAAATTTTCTCTGAAAGTGCTTGTTCTATGTTCTTCTACAAAAAAAAGGAACCCTTATTTTTAAGAATGTAGCATAATTTTAATTGTGCATGGTCATATGGACTGACTCAAATGACAAAATGAACAAATCAAATGTCCTGTCAGTCAGCAGTTTCTTGTTTACAAATAAAATCTCCCAATTTGTTCATATCGTTCACAAACTAGATGCCCTAGTTAATTCTGTTAATGCAAAGATATTTTGTTTATTGCTGCTCCCAGTCTCATAATACTCGTTCATTCAGTGAAGAGACATATTCTTTCAATAGGTCAACCAAATATTTCTCCGTCTGTACTCCTACTATTGGTTCACACTGCAGTCAGTCTTTGAAAGCAGGAAATGAAGGAAAAATAAGTCAGTGCATGGAAGTCAACAATAACATCATCTTCTAAAAGATTTGTTCACTAGCAAACCACCACTACTTTAATCTGTATAATTCATAAAGGGTCATGAAACCCCCCCCCCCCCCC